>NC_092728.1:22843635-22944957 GCF_047496885.1 Scyliorhinus torazame
CCACCTTAGATATGGTCTTAGCGACACCCCTCCAGAACCCATCCAGTGCCGGGCACGACCAGAACATATGGGCATGATTTGCCGGGCTTCCTGAGCACCTCCCACATCTATCCTCCACCCCAAAGAACCTACTCAGCCTCGCCCCTGTCATATGCGCTCTGTGAATAACCTTAAACTGTATCAGGCTAAGCCTGGCACACGAGGAAGAGGAATTAACCCTACTCAGGGCATCAGCCCACAGACCCTCTTCAATCTCCTCCCCCCAACTCCTCCTCCCATTTGCCCTTCAGCTCCTCTACCAAAGCCTCCTCCTCTTCTTTCATCTCCTGATATATCACCGACACCTTGCCCTCTCCGACCCATACACCCGAAGTCACCCTGTTCTGAATCCCGTGCCGGGAGCAACGGGAATTCCCTCACCTGCCGCCTCACAAACACCCTCACTTGCATGTACCTGAACGCATTTCCCGGGGGTATCCCAAACTTCTCCTCCAGCGCCCAAAGGCTCGCAAACGTCCCATCTATAAACAGGTCCCCACATCCTCCTGATCCCTGCCCGATGCCAGCTCTGAACCCCCCCCGTCCATCCTTCCTGGGACAAACCGATGGTTGTCTCCGATCGGGGACCACACCGAGGCTCCCATCGCACCCCTGTGCCGTCTCCACTGCCCCCAGATCTTTAGCGTTGCCGCCACCACCGGGCCCGTGGTGTACCTTGTTGGCGAGAGCGGCAGCGGTGCCGTCACCAGCGCCCCCAGGCTCGTTCCTTTGCAGGACGCCATCTCCAACCTCTTGCATGCCGCCCCCTCTCCCTCCATCACCCACTTACGAATCATCGCCACGTTGGCTGCCCAATAGTAGCCACCCAGATTCGGCAACGCCAGCCCTCCTCTGTCCCTACTATGCTCCAGAAACCCCCTCCTTACCCTCGGGGTCTTGTTTGCCCACACAAAACCCATGATGCTCCTGCCTACCCTCTTAGAAAAGGCCTTGGGAATCATAATAGGAAGGCACTGGAACACAAAGAGAAACCTCGGGAGGACCATCATTTTAATCGACTGTACCCTGCCCGCCAGCGAGAGTGGCAGCACATCCCATTGTTTGAAGTCCTCCTCCATCTGCTCCACCAGCCGCGTCAAATTAAGTTTGTGCAGGGCCCCCCAACTCCTAACTACTTGGATCCCCAAGTACCGAAAGCTCCTTTCCGCCCTCCTCAACGGTAGGTCGTCTATCCCTCTTCCCTGGTCCCCTGGATGCACCACAAAGAGCTCACTTTTCCCTACATTGAGCTTATAGCCCGAGAAGTCCCCAAACTCCCTTCGGATCCGCATGACCTCCACCATCCCCTCCACTGGATCTGCCACATACAGCAACAGGCCGTCCGCATGCAGTGACACTCGATGCTCCTCTCCCCCTCGGACCACCCCCCTCCATTTCCTGGACTCCCTTAATGCCATGGCCAAAGGCTCAATTGCTAATGCAAACAACAGGGGGGACAGGGGGCACCCCTGCCTCGTCCCTCGATACAGCCAAAAATACTCCGACCTCCTCCAATTCGCAGCCACACTCGCCACCGGGTCTCTATATAGGAGCCTAACCCAACTGATAAACCCTCCCCCAAACCCAAACCTCCGCAACACTTCCCAGAGATACTCCCACTCTACTCGGTCAAAGGCCTTCTCCGCGTCCATAGCTGCCACTATCTCCGCCTCTCACCGCAAAGATTTTAACCCACCACATCTTTACGAGATGGGGACTCCCCTGCACCATTGAATCCGACCAAGATTCCCATTTCACGGGATGTGTCATGAAGAACGTCCTCACGGTATTTGGCATTACCCAAAAATTCCACATCGCATACCACCCCCAGTCCAGTGGCATCGTGGAGCGAATGAATCGGACCCTAAAAGCAACCCTCAGGAAAATGGTCCAACAAAACAGCACCACTTGGGATTCAGTCCTCCCCTTTGCACGAATGTTTCTGCGTAACACTGTTTCGACATCCACAGGATACACCCCACAATCTCTCATGACCGGACGTCCCATGAAAGGCACAGAATTTTTATTAGGATTTGACTTGACCAGCCCCGAAGTGACGGCCCTCACACACGAGAACGCAATAAAACAGTTAGTCGAAAATGTAAAACGGCTCAGCTAGCAGCCGCGGTACGATTAGGCACCAGGAAGAAACAGAGCAAGGCCTGTTTCGACAAGACAGTGCATGCGACTGAGTTTGAGGTAGGACAGCAGGTCATGCTCTCCATTTACAACCCCAGCACATTCCTGTCACCAAAGTATTCGGGTCCGTACTCCATTGCGGACAAAGTCAGCCCCTCCGTGTACAAAATGAAGTACCCCAACGGGAAGACCGCGAGGTTCCATATTAACCAGCTCAAGGCATATAGCCCACAGTTCAACCACACACACCACGTCATGCTCGACGCAGCAGAGCACGCCCCGCCCACAGCCAACATATCCCTACCCTCCCCCAACACGTCCACCCCATCCACGGACTCGGCCTTGACTCCGTCCCGGAACGCCCTCAGACAGCAGCGGCAGCGACTGAGACACAGGCCTCCCTACTATCCCCATGCAACAGGGCCCACACCCAGCGAATCTGACCACGATTTGAGTGATCCCTTCCTGATCACATTCCTCAACAAACCCCACCAAAGACCACCGCCCTACGATGATGACTCCGTCCCCACAGAATTAGATACAACTTTTTGGCACCGCGACAATTCGTACAGGCTCGTCCGAAACGACGAGATGGACCCTACTTCACACCAAGCAGCTTTATCAAACCTCATCCATTCCAGAGTATGGCATCCGGGAGAGGAGGATGACTTTGAGTCTGACTCCCAAAACGAGAATCCCTTTGCGACCCTGTTCGCAACTGATAACTGAGGTGTCCAGATGATGTTTTAAAAAGGAATCGCTTGGGAGAAACGGTGTCCTTTCTGATGGAACCTGCAGCATGTTGTTCAATGTTTGTTCGTTAGTGTTACCGTTAAGTGTTGTTTGTAAACTCGGAAGTTTCTCGGCCCCACTCCGTTGACGCCCGGCTGTTAATGGAACAAGTCTGTCCCAGACAATAGTTCAGAGGAACTAGTCTGTTGACAGAAAATGGTTAGAGGATGTAGTTTGTCCCAGACAACAGTTCAGAGGAACGAGTCTGTCTGCAGACAACAATCATAACAACTCTCCTGATTCGAAGGTAATCACGAGAGGCAGCCCCCACAACGACCACATTCTTACCCGTTCTTGCCGGTTGCTCAGGCAGTGGAGAAACGGCACTGGTCCCCGCCCTGCCTGAGGAACCCCCCTCTGGTCAGCTACGCTCGGGTAGAGCACACACGGCATTGGTCCCCGCCCTGCCTGAGGAACCCCCCTCTGGTCAGCTACGCTCGGGTAGAGCACACACGGCATTGGTCCCTGCCCTGCCTGAGGACCCCCCTCTGGTCAACTACGCTCGGGTAGAGCACATACGGCATTGATCACTGTCCTACCCGAGGATTCCATCCAAATCTTACCCGCTGCGGCCCATACGCACCCCATTTTTGGCTCATTATGTTCAAAATTCTTTTGTTTAGTTTTGGCAACCTATGGTTGCTTCCCTCTGCTATTTACATCCTCAAACACTGGGATGGTAAATCACACAGGCTGCGAGGCGGCTCGCAGTACGGCAGTATTTTCTTAGATGTCTAGTCCAAATTTTCAGTTTAAAAAAAATATGAGGGAGTCACACATGGTGACCAATTATAAAGGGAAATTGGCACTAAAAGACAGACATGCTAACGTACAAGATATTAAACAAGATAGTAACAGAAACTATGCTTGATCCACAGAATTCCAGAAGCTCCAGGAAGAGAGAAGAGTCAAAAAGGAAGAGAAGAAAGGAAAAGAGAACAATAAAGACGGCATACGTGTTTTTCGTTATAATGTATATTCCGTTACGCGCGGACGCGAACCCCATGACCCCAAACCCCCCCGGCCGTCAATGATTCACTTCCCCATAGCACCCAGAGCCCAGTGACAAGTAACAACACACCATCATGGTGTGATAGGTTTATAACATGGTACTCCCTCTCATACGTAATTGAATCCCTTTTAGTATTGGCGATATTCTGCAGCATCGTGCATGAGAAAATGGCGAAGGAGAGCCTACTGCTCTCGCACCCCGGTATGCAGGATGAGATCCCCTATTTTCGGTTTTCACCAGGCCCCCGAACCCCTTGATCTACAAGTTTGTGTCATTTTGTGAATAAAGACAACTGAGAGAATGTAAACCTCTGTGCTTGACTGCCGAGCCAGAGAAACTTGTGTTGCTGCTATTTGCACATTTAAAGTGTTGTAGATTATTTTTGATTGTTTGAGTGAGGATAGTTTATTGAGGATAGTTAGAGGTACCATTTTTTTTGGTGTACTGCATGTCCCTGTTGTGACATAGCACCACTTAGAACTGTCAGCTAAAAATTTCTTACATAGTTATGGTCAGTGTAGAGGCCATGGAAGAGTGCTTGCTGGGTCAGAAGTGAAGACGACGCAGTTATGTGGTCCTTCACGCTTCGCGTTAGGGATCACAAGGAGGGTGTGTAGCCACCTGGGTTGGCCACTTCCCGACTTAAAATGGAGGTCCGCAAAGAATGCAGGGAAATTCAGCCAAGCCAGGAAAAACTAGCAGGTGCAAAGTTTCCGGTGTATTAGAACTTGCAGAAACCCAGACTGGGGCTGTTTAGCACAGGGCTAAATCGCTGGCTTTGAAAGCTGACCAAGGCAGGCCAGCAGCACGGTTCAATTCCCGTAACAGCCTCCCCGAACAGGCGCCGGAATGTGGCGACTGGGGGCTTTTCACAGTAACTTCATTTGAAGCCTACTTGTGACAATAAACGATTTTAATTTCATTTTCATTTCACTGAAACCAACAGCCATCCGCATACTAATGAGCGATCCCCGGGAACAATTGAAACATGTAAGGTGAATAAGGCCAAGCCAGACTCCTCGGCGCCAGCAGGAGCCAAGACAAAGGAAGGCCAACGGACACTCAGGGACCGCCCAGCGATCAGGGAACAGCTCCAGTATTGGAGAAATCGATCCAAGTGATGGGAACGTAGTCCAATCACTTGGAACCAGGTACGGGGTCCGCCCTGAAGCCCCTGGGGACTATAAAGTAGAGTCCCTAAGTTCAATTTGTTCTTCTTGGCAGGGTCACTCAGCAGCGAATCAACCCTTGAGAGTGAACTGCCGATGCTGCTGCACCAACCAAGTAAGTCTCCGGCCAACGCTCGCTACGAGATAGGCGCTCCTAGCTACCAGTCCATACCAGCTTTTGAATCCTGCAGAATCAGGATCGAACGAAAGGCCATTTGTTCCCCTGACCTGGTGGGCCAGTTTCGAAGCTAAGTATAGGCCTTTTAGTGATAGAGATAGTCTAGAAAGTAGAGTTTATGCATGAGTAGTGATTGACTGTGTATAATAAATGTGTTTTGATTTGAATCTTACTAATTGGTGTATTGGGTTATTGATCATTACTTGAACTTGAACCTCGTGGCGGTATCATAAAGATACCTGGCGACTCTAGAGCAAAGATTATAGAACCGGAGCAAATTAAGACCCAACGGGCAACAAATTAAGAGCCAACCAAAGTTAGCAACAGTCCCTACAACCCTCCCTATCTCTGTAACCTACTCCAGCCTCTAAAACCCTCCCTATCTCGGAAACCTCCTGCCCCTTCAACCCTCCCTATCCCTGTAACCTCCTACAGCCCTTACAACCCTCCCTATCTCTGCAACCTCCTCCAGCCCCTACAACCCTCCCTATCCCTGTAACCTCCTGCAGCCCTTACAACCCTCCCTATCCCTGTAACCTCCTCCAGCCTCTACAACCCTCCGTATCCCTTTAACCTCCGCCAGCCACTAGAACCCTCCCTATCTCTGTAACCTCCTCCAGCCTCTACAACCCTCCGTATCTCTGAAACCTCCTCCAGCCCCTCTTATCCCTATAACCTCCTCCAGCCTCTACAACCCTCCCTATACCTGTAACCTCCTCCAGCCCCTACAACCGTCCCTATCTCTGTAACTTCCTCCAGTCCCTACAACCCTCCCTATACCTGTAACCTCCTCCAGCCCCTACAACCCTCCCTATCTCTGTAACTTCCTCCAGTCCCTACAACCCTCCCTATACCTGTAACCTCCTCCAGCCTCTACAACCCTCCCTATCTCTGTAACCTCCTCCAGCCCCGTCAAACCTCCCTACATCTGTAACCTCCTCCAGCCCCTCCCAATCTCTGCAACCTCCTCCAGTCCCTACAACCCTCCCTACATCTGTAACCTCCAGCCCCTACAACCCTCCCTATCCCTGTAACCTCCTACAACCCTCCCTATCCCTGTAACCTCCTCCAGCCTCTAATGAAATGAAAAATGAAACCTCCTCCAGCCTCTACAACCCTCCCTCTCTGTAACCTCCTCCAGCCCCGACAAACCTCCCTACATCTGTAACCTCCTCCAGCCCCTCCCTATCTCGTCAACCTCCTCCAGCCCCTACAACCCTCCCTACATCTGTAACCTCCAGCCTCTAAAACCCTCCCCGTCTCTGAAACCTCCTCCAGTCCCTACAACCCTTCCTACATCTGTAACCTCCTCCAGCCTCTACAACCCTCCCTATCTCTGAAACCTCCTACAGGCCCTACAACCCTCCCTATCCCTGCAACGTCCTACAGCCCTTACAACCCTCCCTATCCCTCTAACCTCCTCCAGCCCCGACAACCCTCCCTATCTCTGAAACCTCCTCCAGCATCTACAACCCTCCCTATCTCTGCAACCTCCTCCAGCCCCTACAACCCTCCCTATCTCTGAAACCTCCTCCAGCCCCCCCATATCCCTGGAACCTCCTCCAGCCAACTGAGATCTTTGCATTCATCTAATTCCATCGTCTCGAGCAACCCGATTCAAATCACTCCACCAGTGGCGGCTATGCTTTCAGATGCCTGGCGGGCTCCAAGCTCTGGAATTTCACCATGTCTCGCTGTGTCCCTCTCCGTCTGTCTCCCACACGCTTTCCCCATCTTTGCCCCCACGTTTGGCTCTCGACCTTGCCCTCCACCTCCCATTCTCTCCCTCCCTCACTCTCACTCCTCTCCAGCCCCGCTCCCTCCTGTGCTCACTCTCTCACCCTCCCCTTCCTTCCCTCTCGCCTTCCTTCCCCGCTCCCTCCCACACTGACTCACTCGCTCGTTCTCTCATGCTGTCTCTCTCTGCCCCGCCAGGTTTGCCCCCCCTGGATGAAGCACGTGAGGCGTGTTGCTGGAGGGTTTGACTGTCTCCACCACTTCTTGCAGACGGTGTGGGTGCTGCTGAGCTTGATGTGTTACATTGTGCTGTTCCTGTGTCGTCACTCTCAGAATAAGGACGTCTTTCTGTCAGTGACCATCCTCATCTACCTGCTCATGGGGCGAGTGCTCTTCTCTTCTGCTGTGTTATGGTTCCTTAATCAGGGCCGTTGCCCAGGCAACACAACCAAGATCCCTCTGGCGCATTGATTCCCGTCACCTCTGGAGAAATCCTGAACAAATATTTCCCTGCACACTCCTTCGTACACAGGACCTGGACAATATCCGGGCTCGAGCTGAGCAGTAACATTCGCGCCACACACGTGCCCGGCAATGACCATCCCCAACAAGCTGTCTCCCCTTGACATTCACTGACATTACCATCGCTGAATCCCCCACAATCAACACCCTGGGGGGGTTACCATTGATCAGAAACTGAACTGGACCCAGCCGTATAAATTCTGTGGCTACCAGAGCAGGTCAGAGGCTGGGAATCCTGCGGAGAGTAACCCACCTCCTGACTCCCCCCAAAGCCTGTCCACCATCTACAAGGACACAAGTCAGGAGTGTGATGGACTCTCCCACTCGCCTGGATGAGCGCGGCTCCGACAACACTCGAGAAGCTCGACACCATCCAGGACAAAGCAGCCCCCCCTCCCCCCGCTCGATCGACACGCTAACCCCCACCTTCAACACCCACTCCCCCCACCCACCGACGCACAGCGGCAGCCGTGTGCACCGTCTACAAGATGCACTGCGGCCACTCGTCAAGGCTCCTTCGACAAGCAGGGCCCAAACCCACCACCTCTACCCCCGAGAAGGACGAGGGCCGCAGACGCCACGGGGAACGCCCACCGCCTGCAAGCACCCCCCCCGCCCCCCCCCCCCCAAACACACACCATCCCAACTTGGAAATATGTTGGCCGTTCCTTCACTGTCGCCGGGTCACGATCCGGGAACTCGCTCCCTAACAGCACTGTGGGTGTACCTACACCACACGGGGGACTGCAGCGGGTTCAAGATGGCGGCTCACTCACCATCTTCGCAATTAGTGATGAGTAATAAATGCTGGGCCCGGCCAGCGACACCCACATCCCACTAATGATATTAAAAATACATTATCAGGGCAGCACAGGGCGCAGTGATTAGCACTGCTGCCTCACAGCACCGAGGTCCCGGGTTCGATCCCGGCTCTGGGTCACCACATGTGGAGTGGTCCTATAACAAAACATAAAATGAGCCAGTCTGATGTCCACGGACGGCGAAGACTGTTTCCTGAGGCCGTAAACATCTGCACCATGTGTTCCACCAATCCATTGGAAGCCGGGTGGTATGGGGCGGTGCGGATATGCCGCATCCCGTTTGTCTCCATAAAACCAGAAGAGAGGGCGGCATGTGGCGCACTGGGACTGCGGCGCTGAGGACCCGGGTTCAAATCCCAGCTCTGGGTCACTGTCCGTGTGGAGTTTGCACATTCTCCCAGTGTCTGCGTGGGTTTCATCCCCACAACCCAAAGATGTGCCGGGTAGGTGGATCGACCACGCTAAATTGCCCCTTAATTGGAAAAAAAAGAATTGGGTACTCTTCAATTTATGAAAAAATATATATATTATCTTAAACGAGCACTGCGTGTGGCTGGACGAATTGTTCTCCCCTGGGCAGAGTTTGATCTTCCACCGCCGTCGCTGAATTATCAGGGCCATTTATCGTAGGACTGCCTGTGGGAGCTTGCAGTGCGACTACAATGGCTGCTGTGTTACCCACGCGACAATGGTGATGACACACTTGGAAAACCTGCACAGGATTGGCTGCTGCGGGACCGAAACACCCGGAGGTGCCTTTGGCAATGGGGTCGTCTCAGTTCTCCTCCGATACATCTTGGCTTGATGTCGCTGATCAAGGTGAGTGCCCATCCCACAGATGGTAAGAGGTGGGAAAATGTATTATTCCTCTCTGGCCTTGGGGCGGAAAAACTAATGTGGTCCCAGTATTTAAGAACGGTTGTAGAGATAAGCCGGGAACTACAGACCGGTGAGGCTCATGTCAGTGGCAGGAAAACTACTGGAGAAAATTCTGAGTGAGAGAATCTATCTCCACTTGGAGAGGCAAGGTTTGATCAGGGAAAGTCAGCGTGGCTTTGGCAGAGGGAGGTCTTGCCAAACTAATTTGATGGAACCTTTTGAGCATGTGACCAGGTGTGTAGATGAGGGTAGTGCAGTGGATGTACTTTACGTGGACACCAGCAAAGCCTTTGACAAGGTTCCACATGGGAGACTTATAAAGAAGGCAAATGGGATACAGGGGAACTTGACGAGGTGGATTCAAAATTGGCTCTGCTGTAGGAGACAGAGAGTGATGACAGACGGCTGCTTTAGTGTCTGGAAGTCAGTGACCAGTGGCGTACCACAGGGATCCGTGTGGGTCCCCTATCGTTTGTCAATTATATAAACAACATCGATGACTAGTTGGGCAGAAAAGTGGCCGATGGAATTGAACTCTGCTAGTGTGAGGTGATACACTTTGGAAGGAGTAATGTGACAAGGACGTGTTCAATGAATGGCCTGACACTGGGAAGTTCCGAGGAACAGAGGGACCGTGGTGTGTTGTCCATAGATCTCGGAAGGCAGAAGGGCAGATTAATAGGGTGGTGAAAAAGGCATATGAGACACTTGTCTTTGATAATTCCCTTAGCTGATAATTCCCTTAGCTCAGTGGGCTAGACAGCTGGTTTGTGATGCAGAACAAGGCCAGCAGCGTGGGTTCAAGTCCCGCACCAGCTTATCCGAACAGGCGCCGGAATGTGGCGACTGGGGGCTTTTCACAGTAACCATTGAAGCCTACTTGTGACAATAAGTGATTATTATTATTGTCTTTATCAGTCAAGGCATAGATTACAAAAGCAGGGAGGTCATGTTGGAGTTGTATAGACCTTTGGTGAGGCCACAGCTGGAGCACTGTGTGCAGTTCTCGTCGCCACATTATAGGAAGGGTGTGATTGCGCTGGAGGGGGTGCAGAGGAGATTCACCAGGATGTTGCCTGGGATGGAACATTCCATTTATGAAGAGAGGTTGGATAGGCTTGGGTTGTTTTCGCTGGAGCAGAGACGACTGAGGGGGTGACCTGATCGAGGGGAACAAGATCACGAGGTATGGACAGGGTGGGTAGGGAGCAGCTGTTCCCCTTAGTTGAAGGGTCAGTTACGAGGGGGACACAAGTTCAAGGTGAGGGGCGGGAGGTTCAGGGGGGATTTGAGGAAAAACGTCTTTACCCAGAGGGTGGTGAGGGTCTGGAACGCACGGCCTGGGAGGGTGGGAGGGCCGGGTTGCCTCACATCCTTTACAAAGGACCTGGATGAGCACGTGGCCGTCACCACATTCAAGGCCATGGGCCGAGTGCTGGCCAATGGGATTAGGTCGGCAGGTCAGGTGTTTTTCATGCGTCGTTGCAGACTGGATGGGCCGAAGGGCCTCTTCTGTGCTGTGCTAAATTCTGAACCCGTCGGAGTTTAGAAGAGCGAGAGGTGATCTTATTGAAACATATCAGATTCTGAGGTTTTTTTTTTTGACAGGGTTGATGCGGAGAGGATGTTTCCCCCCCCATGTGGGGAGAATCTGGAACTGGAGGGACGACGACACAGTTTGAGAATAAGGGTGCCTCTCGTTGAAGACAGAGATGAGGAGAAATCTCCTCTCAGAAGGGGGGGGGGGGATCAGTCTGTGGAACCCCCTCCCCCACCCCAGACAGCAGTGGGGGCCGAGGCCTGTTGAATATATTCAAGGTCGGGTTTGACAGATTTCTGATCGACGAGGGGGGGGGGGTCGGGGGCCGAGACAGACAGGAAAGTGGAGTTGACGCCACGATCAGATCAGACACGATCTCATCGAATGGGGGGGGGGGGAGCAGGATCGAGGGGCCGAATAGCCTCCTCCGGCTCCTAAATCTTGTGCAATGCGACATTCGCACTTTCAACAAGGGCAGGAAGCAGGGAATAAAAAAAGTGGAAGGGGTATGGGGGGGGGCGGTTGCTGTTGCCAAGTTGGTCCCCCCGTTCTCCAAGCCTCGAAGGTAGCAGCAGCAGTAGGAAACAGCTTTTATTACTCTGACAGGCGACACGAGAGAAAATTGTAAAAATCGGAATTTACACCCACATTCTGTACATTTTTTAAAAAGGCAAGGAGCCACACTGCACGAATCATCGGGCTCGGACTACTCCCCTCCTTTTGGCAGCTTGAGAGGCGACGAGCTGCCTCGTCACCGAGTCCGGCGCACGCTTGCAAAAAGGAGGAGCTCCTCGCCGCCTCCTTGCGCCCTGGGGAAAATGACGGCGATTTCTGAAAAACAAAAGGAAAGGCCGCCGTTCACAAATAGAAAAGGTTGGGAAAGAGAAAACAGACAAATACCCGCAAGGTTCAGGATTTAGGTCTGGCGTCTGAAGGAGGCAGTGGCTCTCTCGCCGGGGTTGGGGGGTTCCCGGGGACGCTTGGAGGAACCAGGCTGGTGCAGGGGAGGGCCCTCTATGCCACCACCAGCTGCAGCCCATGATGGGGCTGCTCGGCCACGTGGGCCGGCATCGTTAATGCCAAGGGAAACGGCAGCCGGGATGTTTTTTTTTTTTAATTTTAAGAGTACCCAATTCATTTTTTCCAATTGAGGGGCAATTTTGCGTGGTCAATCCACCTACCCGGCACATCTTGAGGTTGTGGGGGCGAAACCCACGCAAACACGGGGAGAATGTGCAAACTCCACACGGACAGTGACCCAGAGCCGGGATCGAACCTGGGACCTCGGCGCCGTGAGGCAGCAGTGCTAACCACTAGGCCACCGTGCGGCCCTGTAGTCGGGATGTTTGACAACATCCCGTTACGGGGCAACAGGTGTGATGGCAGCTGGAGCACCACATATTGTTTTAGTCTCCTTATTGAAGGAAAATAAAAGATATAATTGTGTTGGAAGCAGTTTGGAGCAGGTTCACTGGGCTGATGAGGACTTTCTTCTCTCAGAGAAGGGTCAGTCTGTGGGGTGATCTATTATTTGTTTGCAAAGGGGATAAAATCATTGGGTTATTGTGTGGGGGGGGGGGAAACAAAGTCTCAACAGGTCAACACAAGCCACATGGATCCGCTGGCTGTACTTTGCTGGAGATGTAGCCCATCTGTTGGGAGAATCTGCTACAGGTCCAGTCTCCAGTTCAGTTTGCCGTAGCTCTTACAGGAAGTAGACACTGTTTGCTGCCACGCAACGGTTAAATGGACTTCAAATCATTGGGCTGTGCATGCGGTATCGCAGAAAAAAACCAACCAGGCACCTGAAGGAAAACCTGTCTTACTGCTGAGATGTCAGAGGTGGGAACGAACAATGCCCCTCCCCGACAGCAATGCGGTAAGATTAATCTGCGACTGCCTCTCAAGGACGACCAGCGACTGGGTAAACACTGGCGACTCTCGTGAACGGACGGTCGGACTATAGGGTGATCTTATCGAATGGTGAAACAGGCTGAAGGGGCTACTCCTGTCTTGTAAAGAGTGCTTGCAGGTAAGGCTCTGTGGAGGGTTTGCCTGCTTTGCCTCGGGGCTCAGACCATAAGGTATAGGAGCGGAATTAGGCCATTCGGCCCATCGAGTCTGCTCCGCCATTCGATCATGGCTGATATGTTTCTCACCCCCATTCTCCCCAAAACCCCTGGTCCCCTTATTGATCAAGGACACCAGATTTGTGCTTGAGGGGCTGTTACCTACAGGGTTACAGGCCAAGAGCTGGCAGGTGGAATTAGACTGAATAGTTTGTCCTTAGAACATCAGAACTAGGAGCAGGAGTGGGCAATTTATCCATCTTGAGTCTGCTCCATCGTTCAATACGATCCTGGCTGACTCCATCCTGGCCTCACTCCCCCTTCCCACCCGTTCTCCATAACCCTTCGACCCATTCCTTTTTTAAAAATAAATTTAGAGTACCCAATTCATTTTTCCCCCCCCAATTAAGGGGCAATTCAGCCAATCCACCTAGCCTGCACATCTTTGGGTTGTGGGGGCGAGACCCACGCAGACACGGGGAGAACGTGCAAACTCCACACGGACAGTGACCCAGGGCCGGGATTCGAACCCGGGTCCTCAGCGCCGCAGTCCCAGTGCTAACCACTGTGCCACATGCCACCCCACTAATTACAAATCTGACTTACTCCTTACATTTACTCACTGTCCCAGCGTCCACTGCATTCTGGATTCCACAAATTCACGACCCTTTGGGAGAAGTAGTTTCTCCTCACCTCTGTATGAAATTTGCTACATCTTATCCTCAGACTGTGACCCCTCGTTCTAGAATGCCCCACACGAGGAAGTATCCCGCTCCACGTCTACTTTATCCAGACCGTTTAGCATCTTGTATACCTCAATTTGATCTCCCCTCATTCTTCTAAACGCCAGAGTATTGGCCTAAACTGTTCAATCGCTCCTCATACGACACACCCCTCATCTCTGGAATAAATCGAGTGAACCTCCTCTGAACTGCCTGCAACGTCGCTACACCTTTCCTCGAATAGGGGACAAAATCTGTTCACAATACCCCAGGTACATTGTCACCAGTGCCTTGTACAGTACCCTCAGGGAAGAATAACTTGCCAAGTATCTATCTGGGGTGGGAAGGCGAGGGTGGAGTCAGGGGGAGGGGGAGCAGGATGATCCTGTGCTCCCACGAGCTCCAGCGGCACCACACTCCGTCGCCACGCACAGGCCCGTCTACACACACACACACAGGCCCGTGTACACACACACACAGGTCTGGCTCACTAACCTTCATCGCTCCTTGTTTGACCGTAGATCAGTGGTCACAGGGTCATGCTGGATGGTTTGGTGCAACATCAGTGCCAGAAGTCCCGCTCGATTTGCCATGGCCATCCTCACGTTCCTCTCCTGCTCAAACAGCTCGTCCAGTTTGTACCACTGTCACACAGCGAAGGGTTAACATCAGTACAGGTACAGTCAGTAACACAGTGTGCTGGGGGAGAGGGGTTACTGAGTGACAGTGTGAGGGAGCTGGATTAACATCAGTAGAGATACAGTCAGTAACACAGGATGCTGGGGGAGAGGGGTTACTGAGTGACAGTGTGAGGGAGCTGGATTAACATCAGTACAGATACAGTCAGTAACACGGTGCTGGGGGAGAGGGGTTACTGAGTGACTGTGTGAGAGCTGGATTAACATCAGTAGAGATACAGTCAGTAACACAGGGTGCTGGGGGAGAGGGGTTACTGAGTGACAGTGTGAGGGAGCTGGATTAACATCAGTAGAGATACAGTCAGTAACACAGGGTGCTGGGGAGAGAGGGGTTACTGAGTGACAGTGTGAGGGAGCTGGATTAACATCAGCAGAGATACAGTCAGTAACATGGTGCTGGGGGAGAGGGGTTACTGAGTGACAGTGTGAGAGAGCTGGATTAACATCTGTATGATACAGTCAGTAACACAGGGTGCTGGGGGAGAGGGGTTACTGAGTGACAGTGTGAGGGAGCTGGATTAACATCAGTAGAGATAGATACAGGTGGTTTGTTCCTGTCCTGCAGTCAGGCTCTAGGCCACTTACCACTCGCACCCTCTCCAGGTCAACCTCTGCCCTTCGTAGTTTCTCCCAGCAATAATGTTTATTACACTTCCGTTTGGCCGCTCGACAGAAATCACCTGTAAGCTCAAAGACATCCTTCACGATTGGACAACCGCACACCTCATCTGCCGAGATCTGGGAACCAAGAAGAAAGCACAGCACGGGGTTAGTAACAGAGTAAAGCTCCCTCTACACTGTCCCCATCAAACACTCCCAGGACAGGTATAGCACGGGGTTAGATACAGAGTAAAGCTCCCTCTACACTGTCCCCATCAAACACTCCCAGGACAGGTACAGCACGGGGTTAGATACAGAGTAAAGCTCCCTCTACACTGTCCCCATCAAACACTCCCAGGACAGGTACAGCACGGGGTTACATACAGAGTAAAGCTCCCTCTACACCGTCCACATCAAACACTCCCAGGACAGGTACAGCACGGGGTTAGATACAGAATAAAGCTCCCTCTACACTGTCCCCATCAAACACTCCCAGGACAGGTACAGCACGGGGTTAGATACAGAATAAAGCTCCCTCTACACTGTCCCCATCAAACACTCCCAGGACAGGTACAGCACGGGGTTAGATGCAGAGTAAAGCTCCCTCTACACTGTCCCCATCAAACACTCCCAGGACAGGTACAGCACGGGGTTAGATACAGAGTCAAGCTCCCTCTACACTGTCCCCATCAAACACTCCCAGGACACGTACAGCACGGGGTTAGATGCAGAGTAAAGCTCCCTCTACACTGTCCCCATCAAACACTCCCAGGACAGGTACAGCACGGGGTTAGATACAGAGTAAAGCTCCCTCTACACTGTCCACATCAAACTCTCCCAGGACAGGTACAGCACGGGGTTAGTAACAGTGTAAAGCTCCCTCTACACTGTCCACATCAAACACTCCCAGGACAGGTACAGCACGGGGTTAGATACAGAGTACAGCTCCCTCTACACTGTCCCCATCAAACTCTCCCAGGACAGGTACAGCACGGGGTTAGATACAGAGTAAAGCTCCCTCTACACTGTCCACATCAAACACTCGCAGGACAGGTACAGCACGGGGTTAGATACAGAGTAAAGCTCCCTCGACACTGTCCCCATCAAACACTCCCAGGACAGGTACAGCACGGGGTTAGGTACAGATAAATACTAATGGTCGTATTCCAAGCATTGTCTGGCATCTATGAATTTGTCTATATATATATATATATATATATATATATGTTTCAGGAACATACCTCTTCATTCACCTGAGGAAGGAGCAGCGCTCCGAAAGCTAGTGACATCGAAACAAACCTGTTGGACTTTAACCTGGTGTTGTAAGACTTGGTATTGTGCTCCCTTTTTAAAAGTAGAGGTGGGAATCTAAGCCAGATATTACCTTGGGATCTCGAGAATGTTCAGGACACAGTACTTGAAGCCTCTTGCAGTAGGTTTTGCTCTGGGTGTTGTAAACGTCACAGAATAAGCGTGTGGCTCTGCGAGGGTCAGAGAGTTAGAGATGGTGTCATTTTAAATGCCGACAAACACACCGGATAGCGGGCAGGGGGAGCGGTCCCCACCCTCTGGCCACCACAAACGGGCGGACCCCCCCACCTCTCACAGAGGTGGTACTCACCCTCTGGCCCCATCGAACGGTGAACCCCATTCCTGGCCCCCACTCGAACCCTCAAAGGGGCAGTCCCCACCCCCTCGCTCCCTCGAAGGGGCAGTCCCCACCCTGTCGCACCCCCGAATGGACAGTCCCCACCCTCTGGAACCCTCAAAGGGGCAGTCCCCACCCCCTCGCTCCCTCAAAGGGGGAGTCCCCAACCCCTCGCTCCCTCGAAGGGGCAGTCCCCACCACCTCGCTCCCTTAAAGGGGCAGACCCAACCACCTCGCTCCCTTAAAGGGGCAGTCCCCACCCCCTCGCTCCCTCAAAGGGAGAATCCCGAACCCCTCGCTCCCTCGAAGGGGCAGTCCCCACCCCCTCGCTCCCTCAAAGGGGCAGTCCCCACCCCCTCAAAGGGGCAGTCCCCACCCCCTCAAAGGGGAATTCCCCACCCCCTCAAAGGGGCAGTCCCCACCCCCTCAAAGGGGCAGTCCCCACCCCCTCAAAGGGGCAGTCCCCACCCCCTCAAAGGGGCAGTCCCCACCCCCTCGCTCCCTCAAAGGGGCAGTCCCCACCCCCTCAAAGGGGCAGTCCCCACCCCCTCGCTCCCTCAAACGGGCAGTCCCCACCCCCTCGCTCCCTCGAACGGGCAGTCCCCACCCCCTCGCTCCCTCAAAGGGGGTCCCCACCCTCTCACTCCCTCAAAGGGGCAGTCCCCACCCTCTCGCTCCCTCAAAGGGGCAGTCCCCACCCCCTCGCTCCCTCAAAGGGACAGTCCCCACCCCCTCGCTCTGTCAAAGGGGCAGTCCCCACCCCCTCGCTCCCTCAAAGGGGTAGTCTCCACCCCCTCGCTCCCTCAAAGGGACAGTCCCCACCCCTCGCTCTGTCAAAGGGGCAGTCCCCACCCCCCTCGCTCCCTCAAACAGGGAGTCCCCACCCCCTCGCTCCCTCAAAGGGACAGTCCCCACCCCCTCGCTCCCTCAAAGGGACAGTCCCCACCCCCTCGCTCTGTCAAAGGGGCAGTCCCCACCCCCTCGCTCCCTCAAAGGGACAGTCCCCACCCCCTCGCTCTGTCAAAGGGGCAGTCCCCACCCCCTCGCTCCCTCAAACAGGCAGTCCCCACCCCCTCGCTCCCTCAAAGGTGTAGACTCCACCCACTCGCTCCCTCAAAGGGACAGTCCCCACCCCCTCGCTCTGTCAAAGGGGCAGTCCCCAGGCCCTCGCTCCCTCAAAGGGGCAGTCCCCACCCCCTCGCTCCCCCAAACAGGCAGTCCCCACCCCCTCGCTCCCTCAAAGGGGCAGTCCCCACCCCCTCGAAGGGGCAGTCCCCACCCCCTCGCTCCCTCAAAGGGAGTCCCCACCCCCTCGCTCCCTCAAATGGGCAGTCCCCACCCCCTCGCTCCCTCAGGCAGTCCCCACCCCCTCGCTCCCTCAAACAGGCAGTCCCCACCCTCTCGCTCCCTCAAACAGGCAGTCCCCACCCCCTCGAAGGGGCAGTCCCCACCCCCTCGCTATCTCAAAGGGGCAGTCCCCACCCCCTCGTTTCCTCAAAGGGACAGTCCCCACCACCTCGAAGGGGCAGTCCCCACCCCCTCGCTCCCTCAAACAGGCAGTCCCCACCCCCTCGAAGGGGCAGTCCCCACCCCCTCGCTCCCTCAAACAGGCAGACCCCACCCCCTCGCTATCTCAAAGGGGCAGTCCCCACCCCCTCGTTTCCTCAAAGGTACAGTCCCCACCCCCTCGAAGGGGCAGTCCCCACCCCCTCGCTCCCTCAAACAGGCAGTCCCCACCCCCTCGAAGGGGCAGTCCCCACCCCCTCGCTCCCTCAAAGGGGCAGTCCCCACCCCCTCGCTCCCTCAAAGGTGCAGTCCCCACCCCCTCGCTCCCTCAAACAGGCAGACCCCACCCCCTCGAAGGGGCAGTCCCCACCCCCTCGCTCCCTCAAAGGGGCAGTCCCCACCCCCTCGCTCCCTCAAAGGTGCAGTCCCCACCCCCTCGCTCCCTCAAAGGGGCAGTCCCACCCCCCTCGCTCTCTCAAAGGGAGTCCCCACTCCCTCGCTCCCTCAAAGGGACAGTCCCCACCCCCTCGCTCCCTCAAAGGGGCAGTCCCCACCCCCTCGCTCCCTCAAAGGGGCAGTCCCCACGCCCTCGCTCCCTCGAAGGGACAGTCCCCACCCTCTCGCTCCCTCAAACAGGCAGTCCCCACCCCCTCGAAGGGGCAGTCCCCACCCCCTCGCTCCCTCAAAGGGGCAGTCCCCACCCCCTCGCTCCCTCAAAGGTGCAGTCCCCACCCCCTCGCTCCCTCAAAGGGGCAGTCCCACCCCCTCGCTCTCTCAAAGGGAGTCCCCACTCCCTCGCTCCCTCAAAGGGACAGTCCCCACCCCCTCGCTCCCTCAAAGGGGCAGTCCCCACCCCCTCGCTCCCTCAAAGGGGCAGTCCCCACCCCCTCGCTCCCTCAAAGGGACAGTCCCCACCCCCTCGCTCCCTCAAAGGGACAGTCCCCACCCCCTCACTCCCTCAAAGGGGCAGTCCCCACCCTCTCGCTCCCTCAAATGGACAGTCCCCACCCTCTGGAACCCTCAAAGGGGCAGTCCCCACCCCCTCGCTCCCTCAAAGGGAGAGTCCCGAACCCTTCGCTCTGTCAAAGGGGCAGTCCCCAACCCCTCGCTCCCTTAAAGGGGCAGTCCCCAGCCTCTCGCTCCCTCGAAGGGGCAGTCCCCACGCCCTCGCTCCCTCAAACAGGCAGTTCCCACCCCCTCGCTCCCTCAAAGGGGCAGTCCCCACCCCCTCGCTCCCTCAAAGGGGCAGTCCCCACCCCCTCGCTCCCTCAAAGGGGCAGTCCCCACCCTCTCGCTCCCTCGAAGGGGCAGTCTCCACCCCCTCGCTCCCTCAAAGGGGCAGTCCCCACCCCCTCAAAGGGGCAGTCCCCACCTCCTCAAAGGGGCAGTCCCCACCCCCTCAAAGGGGCAGTCCCCACCCCCTCAAAGGGGCAGTCCCCACCCACTCGCTCCCTCAAACGAGCAGTCCCCACCCCCTCGCTCCCTCAAACGGGCAGTCCCCACCCCCTCGCTCCCTCAAAGGGACAGTCCCCACCCCCTCGCTCCCTCAAAGGGGCAGTCCCCACCCCCTCGCTCCCTCAAAGGGGCAGTCCCCACCCCCTCGCTCCCACAAAGGGACAGTCCCCACCCCCTCGCTCCCTCAAAGGGACAGTCCCCACCCCCTCACTCCCTCAAAGGGGCAGTCCCCACCCTCTCGCTCCCTCAAATGGACAGTCCCCACCCTCTGGAACCCTCAAAGGGGCAGTCCCCACCCCCTCGCTCCCTCAAAGGGAGAGTCCCGAACCCTTCGCTCTGTCAAAGGGGCAGTCCCCAACCCCTCGCTCCCTTAAAGGGGCAGTCCCCAGCCTCTCGCTCCCTCGAAGGGGCAGTCCCCACGCCCTCGCTCCCTCAAAGGGGCAGTCCCCAGCCTCTCGCTCCCTCAAACAGGCAGTTCCCACCCCCTCGCTCCCTCAAAGGGGCAGTCCCCACCCCCTCGCTCCCTCAAAGGGGCAGTCCCCACCCCCTCGCTCCCTCAAAGGGGCAGTCCCCACCCTCTCGCTCCCTCGAAGGGGCAGTCTCCACCCCCTCGCTCCCTCAAAGGGGCAGTCCCCACCCCCTCAAAGGGGCAGTCCCCACCTCCTCAAAGGGGCAGTCCCCACCCCCTCAAAGGGGCAGTCCCCACCCCCTCAAAGGGGCAGTCCCCACCCCCTCAAAGGGGCAGTCCCCACCCCCTCGCTCCCTCAAACGGGCAGTCCCCACCCCCTCGCTCACTCAAAGGGGCAGTCCCCACCCCCTCGCTCCCTCAAACGGGCAGTCCCCACCCCCTCGCTCCCTCAAACGGGCAGTCCCCACGCCCTCAAACTGGCAGTCCCCACCCCCTCAAAGGGGCAGTCCCCACCGCCTCGCTCCCTCAAAGGCGCAGTCCCCACCCTCTCGCTCCCTCAAAGGCGCAGTCCCCACCCTCTCGCTCCCTCAAAGGGGCAGTCCCCACCCCCTCAAAGGGGCAGTCCCCACCCCCTCAAAGGGGCAGTCCCCACCCCCTCGCTCCCTCAAACAGGCAGTCCCCACCCCCTCAAAGGGGCAGTCCCCACCCCCTCGCTCCCTCAAACGGGCAGACCCACCCCCTCGCTCCCTCAAAGCGGCAGTCCCCACCCCCTCGCTCCCTCAAAGGGGCAGTCCCCACCCCCTCGTTTCCGCAAAGGGGCAGTCCCCACCCTCTCTAACTCCCTCAAAGGGGCAGTCCCCACCCCCTCGCTCCCTCAAACAGGCAGTCCCCACCCCCCCAAAGGGGCAGTCCCCACCCCCTCGCTCCCTTAAACAGGCAGTCCCCACCCTCTCTAACTCCCTCAAAGGGGCAGTCCCCACCCCCTCGCTCCCTCAAAGGGGCAGTCCCCACCCCCTCGCTCCCTCAAAGGGACAGTCCCCACCCCCTCAAAGGGGCAGTCCCCACCCTCTCGCTCCCTCGAATGGACAGTCCCCACCCTCTGGAACCCTCAAAGGGGCAGTCCCCACCCCCTTGCTCCCTCAAAGGGAGAGTCCCGAACCCCTCGCTCCCTCGAAGGGGGAGTCCCCACCCCCTCGCTGTGTCAAAGGGGCAGGGCCCAACCCCTCGCTCCCTTAAAGGGGCAGTCCCCACGCCCTCGCTCCCTCAAACGGGCAGTACCACCCCCTCGCTCCCTCGAAGGGGCAGTCCCCATCCTCTCGCTCCCTCGAAGGGGCAGTCCCCATCCTCTCGCTCCCTCAAAGGGGCAGTCCCCATCCTCTCGCTCCCTCAGAGGGGCAGTCCCCATCCTCTCGCTCCCTCAAAGGGGCAGTCCCCAGCCTCTCGCTCCCTCAAAGGGGCAGTCTCCACCCCCACGCTCCCTCAAAGGGGCAGTCCCCACCCCCTCAAAGGGGCAGTCCCCACCCCCTCAAAGGGGCAGTCCCCACCCCCTCAAAGGGGCAGTCCCCACCCCCTCAAAGGGGCAGTCCCCACCCCCTCAAAGGGGCAGTCCCCACCCCCTCAAAGGGGCAGTCCACACCCCCTCAAAGGGGCAGTCCACACCCCCTCAAAGGGGCAGTCCCCACCCCCTCAAAGGGGCAGTCCCCACCCCCTCAAAAGGGTAGTCCCCACCCCCTCAAAGGGGCAGTCCCCACCCCCTCAAAGGGGCAGTCCCCACCCCCTCAAAGGGGCAGTCCCCACCCCCTCAAAGGGGCAGTCCCCACACCCTCAAAGGGGCAGTCCCCACACCCTCGCTCCCTCAAACGGGCAGTCCCCACCCCTCGCTCCCTCAAACGGGCAGTCCCCACCCCCTCGCTCCCTCAAAGGGGCAGTCCCCACCCCCTCGCTCCCTCAAACGGGCAGTCCCCAGCCTCTCGCTCCCTCAAAGGGGCAGTCCCCACCCTCTCTAACTCCCTCAAAGGGGCAGTCCCCACCCTCTCTAACTCCCTCAAAGGGGCATCCCCACCCCCTCGCTCCCTCAAAGGGGCAGTCCCCACCCCCTCGCTCCCTCAAAGGGGCAGTCCCCATCCCCTCACTCCCTCAAACAGGCAGTCCCCACCCCCTCGCTCCCTCAAACAGGCAGACCCCACCCCCTCGCTCCCTCAAAGGGGCAGTCCCCACCGCGTCGCTCCCTCAAAGCGACAGTCCCCACCGCCTCGCTCCCTCAAAGGGACAGTCCCCACCCCCTCGCTCCCTCAAAGCGACAGTCCCCACCCCCTCGCTCCCTCAAAGGGGCAGTCCCAACCCCTCGCTCCCTCAAAGGGAGTCCCCACCCCCTCGCTCCCTCAAAGGGGCAGTCCCCACGCCCTCGCTCGCTCAAACGGGCAGTTCCCACCCCCTCGCTCCCTCAAAGGCGCAGTCCCCACCCTCTCGCTCCCTCAAAGGGACAGTCCCCACCACCTCGCTCCCTCAAAGTGGCAGTCCCCAGCCTCTCGCTCCCTCGAAGGGGCAGTCCCCAGCCTCTCGCTCCCTCGAAGGTGCAGTCTCCACCCCCTCGCTCCCTCAAAGGGGCAGTCCCCACCCCCTCAAAGGGGCAGTCCCCACCCCCTCGCTCTGTCAAAGGGGCAGTCCCCACCACCTTGCTCTGTCAAAGGGGCAGGGCCCAACCCCTCGCTCCCTTAAAGGGGCAGTCCCCAGCCTCTCGCTCCCTCGAAGGGGCAGTCCCCACCGCCTCGCTCCCTCAAAGGGGCAGTCCCCACCCGCTCAAAGGGGCAGTCCCCACCCCCTCAAAGGGGCAGTCCCCACCCCCTCAAAGGGGCAGTCCCCACCCCATCAAAGGGGCAGTCCCCACCCCCTCAAAGGGGCAGTCCCCACCCCCTCAAAGGGGCAGTCCCCACCCCCTCAAAGGGGCAGTCCCCACCCCCTCAAAGGGGCAGTCCCCACCCCCTCGCTCCCTCAAACAGGCAGTCCCCACCCCCTCAAAGGGGCAGTCCCCACCCCCTCGCTCCCTCAAAGGGGCAGTTCCCACCTCCTCGCTCCCTCAAACGGGCAGTCCCCACCCCTCGCTCCCTCAAACGGGCAGTCCCCAGCCTCTCGTTCCCTCAAAGGGGCAGTCCCCACCCCCTCGCTCCCTCAAACGGGCAGTCCCCACCCCTCGCTCCCTCAAACGGGCAGTCCCCACCCCTCGCTCCCTCAAACGGGCAGTCCCCACCCCCTCGCTCCCTAAAAGGGAGTCCCCACCCCCTCGCTCCCTAAAAGGGGCAGTCCCCACCCCCTCAAAGGGGCAGTCCCCACCCCCTCAAAGGGGCAGTCCCCACCCCCTCAAAGGGGCAGTCCCCACCCCCTCAAAGGGGCAGTCCCCACCCCCTCGCTCCCTCAAAGGGAGTCCCCACCCCCTCGCTCCCTCAAAGGGGCAGTCCCCACCCCCTCAAAGGGGCAGTCCCCACCCCCTCAAAGGGGCAGTCCCCACCCCCTCAAAGGGGCAGTCCCCACCCCCTCAAAGGGGCAGTCCTCACCCCCTCAAAGGGGCAGTCCCCACCCCCTCGCTCCCTCAAACAGGCAGTCCCCACCCCCTCAAAGGGGCAGTCCCCACCCCCTCGCTCCCTCAAAGGGGCAGTCCCCACCCCTCGCTCCCTCAAACGGGCAGTCCCCAGCCTCTCGTTCCCTCAAAGGGGCAGTCCCCACCCTCTCTAACTCCCTCAAAGGGGCAGTCCCACCCCCTCGCTCCCTAAAAGGGGCAGTCCCCATCCCCTCGCTCCCTCAAACAGGCAGACCCCACCCCCTCGCTCCCTCAAAGGGGCAGTCCCCACCACGTCGCTCCCTCAAAGCGACAGTCCCCACCCCCTCGCTCCCTCAAAGGGACAGTCCCCACCCCCTCGCTCCCTCAAAGGGGCAGTCCCCACCCCCTCGCTCCGTCAAAGGGGCAGTCCCCTCCCCCTCGTTTCCTCAAAGGGACAGTCCCCTCCCCCTCGTTTCCTCAAAGGGACAGTCCCCTCCCCCTCGTTTCCTCAAAGGGACAGTCCCCACCCTCTCGCTCCATCAAAGGGACAGTCCCCACCCCCTCGCTCCCTCAAAGGGACAGTCCCCACCCCCTCACTCCCTCAAAGGGGTAGTCCCCACCCCCTCACTCCCTCAAAGGGGCAGTCCCCACCCCCTCGCTCCCTCGAAGGGGCAGTCCCCACCCACTCGCTCCAGCAAAGGGGCAGTCCCCACCCCCTCGCTCCCTCAAACAGCCAGTCCCCACCCCCTCACTCCCTCAAAGGGGCAGTCCCCACCCCCTCGCTCTCTCGAAGGGGCAGTACCCACCCCCTCGCTCCCTCGAAGGGGCAGTCCCTACACCCTCGGACCCTCAAAGGGGCAGTCCCCACCCCCTCGAAGGGGCAGTCCCCACCCTTTCGCTCCCTCAAACGGGCAGCCCCCACCCCCTCGAAGGGGCAGTCCCCACCCCCTCGCTCCCTCAAAGGGGCAGTCCCCACCCCCTCGCTCCCTCAAAGGTGCAGTCCCCACCCCCTCGCTCCCTCAAAGGGAGTCCCCACCCCCTCGCTCCCTCAAAGGGGCAGTCCCCACCGCCTCGCTCCCTCAAACAGGCAGTCCCCACCCCCTCAAAGGGGCAGTCCCCACCCCCTCGCTCCCTCAAAGGGGCAGTCCCCACCCCCTCGCTCCCTCAAAGGGGCAGTCCCCACCCCCTCGCTCCCTCAAAGGGGCAGTCCCCACCCCCTCGCTCCCTCAAAGGGGCAGTCCCCACCCCCTCGCTCCCTCAAAGGGGCAGTCCCCACCCCCTCGCTCCCTCAAAGGGGCAGTCCCACCCCCTCGCTCTCTCAAAGGGACAGTCCCCACCCTCTCGCTCCATCAAAGGGACAGTCCCCACCCCCTCGCTCCCTCAAAGGGACAGTCCCCACCCTCTCAAACCCTCAAAGGGGCAGTCCCCACCCCCTCAAAGGGGCAGTCCCCACCTCCTCAAAGGGGCAGTCCCCACCCCCTCAAAGGGGCAGTCCCCACCCCCTCAAAGGGGCAGTCCCCACCCCCTCAAAGGGGCAGTCCCCACCCCCTCAAAGGGGCAGTCCCCACCCCCTCAAAGGGGTAGTCCCCACCCCCTCAAAGGGGCAGTCCCCACCCCCTCAAAGGGGCAGTCCCCACCCCCTCAAAGGGGCAGTCCCCACCCCCTCAAAGGGGCAGTCCCCACCCCCTCAAAGGGGCAGTCCCCACCCCCTCAAAGGGGCAGTCCCCACCCCCTCAAAGGGGCAGTCCCCACCCCCTCAAAGGGGCAGTCCCCACCCCCTCAAAGGGGCAGTCCCCACCCCCTCGCTCCCTCAAAGGGGGCAGTCCCCACCCCCTCAAAGGGGCAGTCCCCACCCCCTCGCTCCCTCGAAGGGGCAGTCCCCACCCCCTCGCTCCCTCAAAGGGGCAGTCCCCACTCCCTCAAAGGGGCAGTCCCCACTCCCTCGCTCCCTCAAAGGGGCAGTCCCCGCTCCCTCAAAGGGGCAGTCCCCACCCCCTCAAAGGGGCAGTCCCCACCCCCTCAAAGGGGCAGTCCCCACCCCCTCAAAGGGGCAGTCCCCACCCCCTCAAAGGGGCAGTCCCCACCCTCTCGCTCCCTCAAAGGGGGCAGTCCCCACCCCCTCAAAGGGGCAGTCCCCACCCCCTCAAAGGGGCAGTCCCCACCCCCTCAAAGGGGCAGTCCCCACCCCCTCGCTCCCTCAAAGGGACAGTCCCCACTCCCTCAAATGGTTAGTCCCCACCCCCTCGCTCCCTCAAAGGGGCAGTCCCCACCCCCTCGCTCCCTCGAAGGGGCAGTCCCCACCCCCTCACTCCCACAAAGGGGCAGTCCCCACTCCCTCGCTCCCTCAAACGGGTAGCCCCCACCCCCTCGCTCCCTCAAAGGGGCAGTTCCCACCCCCTCGCTCCCTCAAACAGGCAGTCCCCACCCTTTCGCTCCCTCAAACAGGCAGTCCCCACCCTCTTGCCCCCGGAAGGGGCATCCCCACCCCCTCGCTCCCTCAAACAGGCAGCCCCCACTCCCTCGCTCCCTCAAAGGGGCAGTCCCCACCTCCTCGAAGGGGCAGTCCCAACCCCCTCGCTCCCTCAAACAGGCAGTCCCCACCCCCTCGCTCCCTCGAAGGGGCAGTCCCCACCCCCTCGCTCCCTCGAAGGGGCAGTCCCCACCCCCTCGCTCCCTCGAAGGGGCAGTTCCCCCCCTTCGCTCCCTCAAACAGGCAGTCCCCACCCTCTTGCCCCCGGAAGGGGCAGTCCCCACCCCTCGCTCCCTCAAACAGGCAGTCCCCACCCTCTTGCTCCCTCAAAGGGGCAGTCTGCACCCTCTTGCCCCCGGAAGGGGCAGTCTTTGTGCTCATACTCACCCTTCGATGCGAGTCGGGTACATTGATCCGAATGATGTTTGACTCTCATACTGTGAACGAGAGGGAGAGGGGGAGTGAGAATGGAGTCCGTGTCAGGGAAACATCTACCTCTGCCTCATTTGTTTCAATCCCAGTACCCTTGCACTTGTAGCTGGCACTAATCAATGGTAACCGAGGTTCGACACAGACCTCGGTGTGCAAACAGACCAAGCATCAAACGCTGCGTCTCAGGTAAGTAGTCAGGAAAAAGGCCAACCCAGCCAGAGACTTTATTTCCAGGGGAATCAATTGCTGAATGGGCCTCCTCCTGTTCCTGTGTAACAGGCTCGAGAGGGGCTGAATGGGCCTCCTCCTGTTCCTGTGTAACAGGCTGGAGAGGGGCTGAATGGGCCTCCTCCTGTTCCTGTGTAACCGGCTCAAGAGGGGCTGAATGGGCCTCCTCCTGTTCTGCATAACAGACTTGAGGGGGGCTGAATGGGCCTCCTCCTGTTCCTGTGTAACCGGCTCGAGAGGGGCTGAATGGGCCTCCTCCTGTTCCTGTGTAACAGGCTCGAGAGGGGCTGAATGGGCCTCCTCCTGTTCCGATGTAACCGGCTCGAGAGGGGCTGAATGGGCCTCCTCCTGTTCCTGTGTCACAGGATCGAAAGAGGCTGAATGGGCCTCCTCCTGTTCCTGTGTAACAGGCTGGAGAGGGGCTGAATGGGCCTCTTCCTGTTCCTGTGTAACAGGCTCGAGAGGGGCTGAATGGGCCTCCTCCTTTTCCTGTGTCACAGGCTCGAAAGAGGCTGAATGGGCCTCCTCCTGTTCCTGTGTAACAGGTTCGAGGGGGGCCGAATGGGCCTCCTCCTGTTCCTGTGTAACAGGCTCGAGAGGGGCTGAATGGAACTCCTCCTGTTCCTGTGTAACAGGCTGGAGAGGGGCTGAATGGAACTCCTCCTGTTCCTGTGTAACAGGCTCGAGAGGGGCTGAATGGGCCTCAAATGATCCAGTGTAACAGGCTGGAGAGGGGCTGAATGGAACTCCTCCTGTTCCTGTGTAACAGGTTCGAGACGGGCTGAATGGGCCTCCTCCTGTTCCTGCGTAACAGACTCGAGAGGGGCTGAATGGGCCTCCTCCTGTTCCTATGTAACAGGCTCGAGAGGGACTGAATAGACCTCCTCCTGTTCCTGTGTAACAGGCTCGAGAGGGGTTGAATGGGCCTCCTCCTATTCCTTTGTAACCGGTTAGTACGATAGATGGAATTTGGAAACCCCATTGGTCGGTTGACTGCACTCACCCGGATAATATTTTATTCATTATAAATTTAAAGTGCCAAATAAGTTTTTTCCAATTAAGGGGCAATTTAGTGGGGCCAATCCACCTACCCTGAGACCCACACAGACCAAGGAGGTTGCAAACTCCACACGGGCAGTGACCTGGGGGCTGCGCTCCAAGATGGGTCCTCGATGCCATAAGCCAGCAGTGCTAACCACTGTGCAACCGTGCCGCCCTCCCCAGATTGTAATTGGCAAACCATTTTGCCTTGCTCATTAACCAATCAGAAGGGTACACCTGCACGACCTGAAGTACTTCACCCTATGACAGAGAATATATTTGCAAACGTAATGTTGACCATGTGATTCGGTGCAGAGCTGGTTGCTGTTGGGACCGAATGCTGTACCTTGGCATAGCAGCGCTCCATATGTTTCATGGCTGTCTTGGGATTGATCGGATGACCACATGACACACAGAATATTTGGAAATCTGCCTCTTCGCTGTCACCTTCATTCACCTACACAACCAATGAGAACGAGATTCTGAGAAAGGGGAAACATTGTCCACAATCCCAATGGACCCAAACCCCTTCCCATTCACTCCCACTGTCCACAATCCCAATGGACCCAAACCCCTTCCCATTGACTCCCACTGTCCACAATCCCAATGAACCCAAACCCCTTCCCATTCACTCCCACTGTACACAATCCCAATGGACCCAAACCCCTTCCCGTTCACTCCCACTGTACACAATCCCAATGGACCCAAACCTCTTCCCATTCACTCCCACTGTGCACAATCCCAATGGACCCAAATCCCCTTCCCATTCACTCCCACTGTCCACAATCCCAATGGACCCAAACCCCTTCCCATTCACTCCCACTGTACACAATCCCAATGGACCCAAACCCCTTCCCATTCACTCCCACTGTGCACAATCCCACTGGACCCAAACCCCTTCCCATTCACTCCCACTGTACACAATCCCAATGGACCCAAACCCCTTCCCGTTCACTCCCACTGTACATAACCCCAATGGACCCAAACCCCTTCCCGTTCACTCCCACTGTACACAATCCCAATGGACCCAAACCCCTTCCCGTTCACTCCCACTGTGCACAATCCCAATGGACCCAAACCCCTTCCCATTCACTCCCACTGTACACAATCCCAATGGACCCAAACCCCTTCCCGTTCACTCCCACTGTACACAACCCCAATGGACCCAAACCCCTTCCCGTTCACTCCCACTGTACACAATCCCAATGGACCCAAACCCCTTCCCATTCACTCCCACTGTGCACAATCCCAATGGACCCAAACCGCTTCCCATTCACTCCCACTGTACACAATCCCAATGGACCCAAACCCCTTCCCATTCACTCCCACTGTACACAACCCCAATGGAGCCAAACCCCTTCCCGTTCACTCCCACTGTGCACAATCCCAATGGACCCAAACCCCTTCCCATTCACTCCCACTGTGCACAATCCCAATGGACCCAAACCCCTTCCCATTCACTCCCACTGTACACAATCCCAATGGACCCAAACCCCTTCCCATTCACCCCCAATGTACACAATCCCAATGGACCCAAACCCCTTCCCGTTCACTCCCACTGTACACAATCCCAATGGACACAAACCCCTTCCCATTCACTCCCACTGTGCACAATCCCATTGGACCCAAACCCCTTCCCATTCACTCCCACTGTGCACAATCCCAATGGACCCAAACCCCTTCCCATTCACTCCCACTGTGCACAATCCCAATGGACCCAAACCCCTTCCCATTCACTCCCACTGTACACAATCCCAATGGACCCAAACCCCTTCCCGTTCTCTCCCACTGTACACAATCCCAATGGACCCAAACCCCTTCCCATTCACTCCCACTGTGCACAATCCCAATGGACCCAAACCCCTTCCCATTCACTCCCACTGTACACAATCCCAATGGACCCAAACCCCTTCCCATTCACCCCCAATGTACACAATCCCAATGGACCCAAACCCCTTCCCATTCACTCCCACTGTACACAATCCCAATGGAGCCAAACCCCTTCCCATTCACTCCCACTGTGCACAATCCCAATGGACCCAAACCCCTTCCCATTCACTCCCACTGTGCACAATCCCAATGGACCCAAACCCCTTCCCATTCACTCCCACTGTACACAATCCCAATGGACCCAAACCCCTTCCCATTCACTCCCACTGTACACAATCTCAATGGACCCAAACCCCTTCCCATTCACTCCCACTGTGCACAATCCCAATGGACCCAAACCCCTTCCCATTCACTCCCACTGTACACAATCCCAATGGACCCAAACCCCTTCCCGTTCACTCCCACTGTACACAATCCCAATGGACCCAAACCCCTTCCCATTCACTCCCACTGTGCACAATCCCAATGGACCCAAAACCCTTCCCGTTCACTCCCACTGTACACAATCCCAATGGACCCAAACCCCTTCCCATTCACTCCCACTGTGCACAATCCCAATGGACCCAAACCCCTTCCCATTCACTCCCACTGTACACAATCCCAATGGACCCAAACCCCTTCCCGTTCACTCCCACTGTGCACAATCCCAATGGACCCAAACCCCTTCCCATTCACTCCCACTGTGCACAATCCCAATGGACCCAAACCCCTTCCCGTTCACTCCCACTGTACACAATCCCAATGGACCCAAACCCCTTCCCATTCACTCCCACTGTACACAATCCCAATGGACCTAAACCTCCTTACTTGCCAGGGCGACGGACACAATCCTGACGGAGTTAACCCTTCCATGTCTCACTGACCTCTTCGTCCTCTTTGATGGATTGCTGCTTGGCTTTGGTGATGATGGTCTCCAGCTCGTGGAACTTGCGTTCCATCTCCTGCAGCTTGCAGCGGGCCTGGTGCTGCTCGCGTCGGATCTTCTCCAGCAGCTTCTTGCCGTGTTCCTCAGCGATGCAGGGACTCTGCTGCCACTGCTGGATCCGCTGAGGGAGGATCTCATAGATGCGGCTGCAGAATGACCGGAGGGCAAAATGTCAGCCAGACCCAACCAGGAAGGGGCAGGGGGGCAACTAGCAGCACGGCCTGCATTTACACAGCACCAGGACGCTTCACACAACGCTCACAAAGATGTATTAGGGGCCGGTGACTAAAAGCTCAGTCTAAGGAGAGAGAGAGGGGGGGGGGGGGTGGGACAGGGAGAGACAGAGAGAGGGGGTGACAGGGAGAGACAGAGAGAGGGGGGGTGACAGGGAGTGACAGAGAGAGGGGGGGTGACAGGGAGAGAGGGGGGGGGGGGGGTGACAGGGAGAGAGGGGGGGTGACAGGGGGAGGGGGACACAGGGAGAGAGGGGGAGGGGGACACAGGGAGAGGGGGACAGGGAGAGAGGGGGGTGACAGGGAGAGAGGGGGGGTGACAGGGAGGGGGGGGTGACAGGGGGAGGGGGACACAGGGAGAGAGGGCGGGTGACAGGGAGACAGGGGGGTGACAGGGAGAGAGGGGGGTGACAGGGGGAGGGGGACACAGGGAGAGAGGGGGGGTGACAGGGAGAGAGGGGGGGGGTGACAGGGAGAGAGGGGGGGACACAGGGAGAGGGACAGGGAGAGAGGGGGGGTGACAGGGAGAGAGGGGGGGTGACAGGGAGAGGGGGGGGTGACAGGGAGAGAGGGGGGGTGACAGGGAGAGAGGGGGGGGGTGACAGGGAGAGAGGGGGGGTGACAGGGAGAGAGGGGGGTGACAGGGAGAGAGGGGGGTGACAGGGAGAGAGGGGGGTGACAGGGAGAGAGGGGGGGTGACAGGGAGAGAGGGGGGGTGACAGGGAGAGAGGGGGGGTGACAGGGAGAGAGGGGGGGTGACAGGGAGAGAGGGGGGGTGACAGGGAGAGAGGGGGGGTGACAGGGAGAGAGGGGGAGTGACAGGGGGGGGGACACAGGGAGAGAGGGGGGGTGACAGGGAGAGAGGGCGGGTGACAGGAAGAGAGGGGGGGTGACAGGGAGAGAGGGGGGGTGACAGGGAGAGAGGGGAGGTGACAGGAGAGAGGGGAGGTGACAGGGAGAGAGGGGAGGTGACAGGGAGAGAGGGGGGGATGACAGGGAGAGAGGGGGGGTGACAGGGAGAGAGGGGGAGGGGGACACAGGGAGAGAGGGGGAGGGGGACACAGGGAGAGAGTGGGAGGCGGACACAGGGAGAGAGTGGGAGGGGGACACAGGGAGAGAGGGAGAGGGACAGGGAGAGAGGGGGGGTGACAGGGAGGTGACAGGGAGAGAGGAGGGTGACAGGGAGAGAGGGGGGTGACAGGGAGAGAGGGGGGTGACAGGGAGAGAGGGGGGTGACAGGGAGAGAGGGGGGTGACAGGGAGAGAGGGGGGTGACAGGGAGAGAGGGGGGTGACAGGGAGAGAGGGGGGTGACAGGGAGAGAGGGGGTGACAGGGGGAGGGGGACACAGGGAGAGAGGGGGGGTGACAGGGAGAGAGGGGGGGGTGACAGGGAGAGAGGGGGGACACAGGGAGAGAGGGGGAGGGGGGACAGGGAGAGAGGGGGAGTGACAGGGGGGGGGACACAGGGAGAGAGGGGGGGTGACAGGGAGAGAGGGCGGGTGACAGGGAGAGAGGGGGGGTGACAGGGAGAGAGGGGGGGTGACAGGGAGAGAGGGGGGGTGACAGGGAGAGAGGGGAGGTGACAGGGAGAGAGGGGAGGTGACAGGGAGAGAGGGGGGGTGACAGGGAGAGAGGGGGGGTGACAGGGAGAGAGGGGGAGGGGGACACAGGGAGAGAGGGGGAGGGGGACACAGGGAGAGAGTGGGAGGCGGACACAGGGAGAGAGTGGGAGGGGGACACAGGGAGAGAGTGGGAGGGGGACACAGGGAGAGAGTGGGAGGGGGACACAGGGAGAGAGGGCGAGGGACAGGGAGAGAGGGGGGGTGACAGGGAGGTGACAGGGAGAGAGGGGGGGTGACAGGGAGGTGACAGGCAGAGAGGGGGGTGACAGGCAGAGAAGGGGGCTGACAGGCAGAGAGGGGGGGGCTGACAGGCAGAGAGGGGGGGGCAGACAGGCAGAGAGGGGGGGCAGACAGGCAGAGAGGGGGGGCAGACAGGCAGAGAGGGGGGGGCAGACAGGCAGAGAGGGGGGGCAGACAGGCAGAGAGGGGGGGGCAGACAGGCAGAGAGGGGGGGGCAGACAGGCAGAGAGGGGGGGCAGACAGGCAGAGAGGGGGGGCAGACAGGCAGAGAGGGGGGGCAGACAGGCAGAGAGGGGGGGCAGACAGGCAGAGAGGGGGACAGACAGGCAGAGAGGGGGACAGACAGGCAGAGAGGGGACAGACAGGCAGAGAGGGGGACAGACAGGCAGAGAGGGGGGGACAGACAGGCAGAGAGGGGGGGACAGACAGGCAGAGAGGGGGGGCAGACAGGCAGAGAGAGGGGGCCCACAGGGAGAGAGAGGGGTCCCACAGGGAGAGAGGGGGCCCACAGGGAGAGAGGGGGCCCACAGGGAGAGAGGGGGCCCACAGGGAGAGAGGGGGCCCACAGGGAGAGAGGGGGCCCACAGGGAGAGAGGGGGCCCACAGGGAGAGAGGGGGCCCACAGGGAGAGAGGGGGCCCACAGGGAGAGAGGGGGCCCACAGGGAGAGAGGGGGCCCACAGGAGAGAGGGGGCCCACAGGGAGAGAGGGGGCCCACAGGGAGAGAGGGGGCCCACAGGGAGAGAGGGGGCCCACAGGGAGAGAGGGGGCCCACAGGGAGAGAGGGGGCCCACAGGGAGAGAGGGGGCCCACAGGGAGAGAGGGGGCCCACCGGGAGAGAGGGGGCCCACCGGGAGAGAGGGGGCCCACAGGGAGAGAGGGGGACGCAGGGAGAGAGGGGGACAGGGACAGGGCGACACAGAGGGACGGGGGACACAGAGGGACGGGGGACACAGAGGGACGGGGGACACAGAGGGACGGTGGGGACGCAGAGGGACGGGGGGAACGCAGAGGGACAGGGGGGGAACACAGAGGGACAGGGGGGAACACAGAGGGACAGGGGGGAACACAGAGGGACAGGGGGGAACACAGAGGGACAGGGGGGAACACAGAGGGACAGGGGGGAACACAGAGGGACAGGGGGGAACACAGAGGGACAGGGGGGAACACAGAGGGACAGGGGGGAACACAGAGGGACAGGGGGGAACACAGAGGGACAGGGGGGAACACAGAGGGACAGGGGGGAACACAGAGGGACAGGGGGGAACACAGAGGGACAGGGGGAACACAGAGGGACAGGGGGGAACACAGAGGGACAGGGGGGAACACAGAGGGACAGGGGGGAACACAGAGGGACAGGGGGGAACACAGAGGGACAGGGGGGAACACAGAGGGACAGGGGGGGAACACAGAGGGACAGGGGGGAACACAGAGGGACAGGGGGGAACACAGAGGGACAGGGGGGAACACAGAGGGACAGGGGGGAACACAGAGGGACAGGGGGGAACACAGAGGGACAGGGGGGAACACAGAGGGACAGGGGGGAACACAGAGGGACAGGGGGGAACACAGAGGGACAGGGGGGAACACAGAGGGACAGGGGGGAACACAGAGGGACAGGGGGGAACACAGAGGGACAGGGGGGGAACACAGAGGGACAGGGGGGAACACAGAGGGACAGGGGGGAACACAGAGGGACAGGGGGGAACACAGAGGGACAGGGGATGTAGAGGAACAGGGGGACAAACAAGAGGGACAGTGCGAGCGCGGGGGCGGAGTTGGCATTGGGGGCGGGGGGGAGTGACAGACAGACACACACACAGCCTTACTTGGCAGCTAGTTTGATCCCACACTCATCGGAACAGTACTTGGAGTTTTTGCCGAGCTAGCTGGACGCAGCCAGGGCCCAGGCACTGCCGCAAGCTTGTCAGCTGCTTACTCTCCACCTTCTCCGGGTGTTTGGTCTTCTGTTTGCGTTTCTGCTTCTGTTTGTGGCGTCTGTACTTCTCCTCTTTCTGTGAAAGACAGCACCTCCCGCAGAAAGAGAGCGAGGGGGGTGGGGGGAGGAACAGAGTGGGTTACCGTGGAAACAGGGGAGGAAGCGGCTAACCAACATCCCCCCTCAACCCCCGACCTAAGCCATCCTTGCACTTCCCCTCTCGCACGCAAGGTCAACCCCCCACCACCCCCACCAACACCCATCAGCCCAACGACCCGTCCCGACGCCCGACACCACCGGGTCATCCAGAGATCAAGTGCGTGTCCCCAAAGCCCTCACAGTTAACGCGCTCCCGCTGACCCCGCCGCCACCTTAACCCAGGCCAGCCCGTCAACAGGTTAGTGCACAGCAGATCTCCAAGAACAGCAATCTGTCGGGGGACTCGCTTACTCGGGGGACTCGCTTACTCCTTTGTTGCAGTTTAATTGTCTTTAGTTGCTCCGTGTTGGCTTTGAGGGAGGTGTGTTGGAGCCAGGACCCAACCGTGGTTTTGGTTTTAAAAATGTAAAAATGGTGTGGTTCACTCCAGACGCTGGTTTTCAGGGCCTCACATATCTGGAGGCGCATCCCGGGGGACAGAAGCACTCATTTGTGCGTGCGCGGACACACACACACACCACACACACATCTCCAAATCCTTAGCACAGGCAATGGAGGGGGAGCAACACATCGTTATTTTAGCAAAAGAGTTCCTTTCGGGTTGAGGTGGGACGGTCAAGATTTCAACTTGTCAGCTCTTTGAGAGGAGTAGGGAGAAAGGAGCCAGTGTACATCAGTGGAGTTCGAGCAGGTGGTAAATCTGGCTGGGCCTTTCAGAGGGCCCACACACTGCGACAAAGAAAAGGCTCCCATCCTAGCTCTGCCAACAACCCCTCTGCACCCACATCACCCCCGACTCCCGGACGACGTGCCGAGAGAACAAGCTGCGATTGGAAGAGATCAAATCTGGAGGAAGAGAGAGAGAGAGAGCGAGAGGGGGGGGGGGGTGAGAGAGATCAGGAGAGGGGTGGCACCAAAGGATCCTGGCACGGAGAGTACGTGAGTAAGGGGGTGCATGTGTGTCGGCGCGTGAGTGCGTCTCAACGTCCGTCCGTGCCTGAGACATGGTCCACCAAGTGGAAATTGGTTGACAGGGGCAGGGCGGGTTTGTTCCCCCCCCCCCCCACCACACCTCTCCTGGGTTACTCCCAGATGGGTGAAGCTAGGGGCTCGAGTGCCCACAACCACGTCCATTCCCACCTCCCCCCTTGCGTAACGCACACTGGAGTAACGGCACACTTCCTCGGAGAGGAGAGTGAGGAGTGGGGAGAAAACGTTCCATCGAGGCTGTTGCTCTCCTGCACGCTTGGGGGGCGGAATTGCGACGCAGGAAGGGATTGCAACGCCGCAGCTCCAGAATCGATGACTGCCCAGCTGGGGGAGGGGGCTTTGTGCAGAGGGGAAGGAAGGGGTCAGCAAATGACAACCCCCTGCCCATCACTCCTTAGCCTCTTTTCTCATGGTGGGTGTGGGGGGAGGTGACGGGAAGGGGGGGAGGTACTGCAAGGCTTCCCTCGGCTCCTGGCGAATGGTTCATTTTGCTGCAGCGCTCACTAACGCACTGAAAGTGTTGATGGACTCGGCCTCCTGGTGCTCCCGTGTGACCATTGCTGGATAGGGAAAGCTTCCTCCATTGGCTGAAGCCACTGCATCGTGACTCAGCTCCTGTTACTCTTCACCTCAATGCTTTGTATATATAAATGTAGATATATATATATACATATAAAAACATCGCTCCAAATCGTAACCCTGTGGGCTAAGTGTCTGTCTGCGGCTGTACGCTGAACACCTTTGGCCGCCCGCCTCTGCAATGGTGCAGCACGCTCCTGAATCTCGCAGCCTGATGGGGAAGCACCGCACTGACCGACTGTTGGTTCAGGCTAAGAAAAATAATTGGAGTTTAGGATTACACAGAAGGAGCAAATCAGATTGGATTAACAACACTATTTTTAAACTGCCTGTTCCAGAACAATAACAAAGCTTGGGTTTGGGGGGTGGGGGGTGGAGTTTAGAACGTAAAGGGAATTGAGGTGGATTCACCCATCCCGTGTTCCCTTCTCCCCTCTCGCCTGCTGAGTGTGCCAATATCCGAGACTCAATCACTGGGCCTTAGCACTGAGGGACCGTAGGTCTGAGAGCACAGTCCTGCAAGCGGGTAGTGAGGGCTGAGGGAGGGGGGGGTTCTCATACTGCTGCCCGAGGCAGCAGGGAACTATCCTTCTGATGTGCATGTTGGATATCACGCCAACTGTAAGATTGTGTGAGGGGAACCATTCAGATTCACGCCAGACAGGACAGTGCTCGATCCCCGACACATCTGACAAGAGCGTGGCTGCGCCCACCCCCTCACAGCCAAGCTTTGTTTCAACAGAAAGAGAGAGAGAGAGAAATGCAGACTGGACGCTGGAGTGCTGCTGCCCCCCAGTGGGAAGGAGGTGGAACAGCAGACAGTGCGCAGCTCGAATGGGAGAACTCGGGCAGTTTCTGAAGCTTGAAACATGTGCCCTGGGCTGAAGGTAGGTACCCGCATCCCCACGCCAGTCTCTGCCACGGTCCACGCCAAACCCTCACCACTCCCAACCACCCAACCTATTGCTGCCTCGCACCGCCAGCCGCCATAGTGACTTCCTCAGGGCCACGGATGGACGCGGTAGAGAACCGTAGAGGGAGAGAATGGAAGGGGATGGGGGAGACGGGCGTGCACAGGGTTAGGCAGGGGTCGGCCATTCAGCCCCTTCCTGCATGTTCAAGAGTGACCTGTTTGTGGAGAAGGGGCATGCAAAGTGAGGGGCTAGAAGATGACAGAGGGGAGGACAGGCAGGGAAGGGTGAGATGAGGGGGAGGGGAGGGTGCGAGGGGGAGGGGAGGGTGCGAGGGGGAGGGGAGGGTGCGAGGGGGAGGGTGCGAGGGGGAGGGTGCGAGGGGGAGGGTGCGAGGGGGAGGGTGCGAGGGGGAGGGTGCGAGGGTGCGAGGGGGAGGGTGCGAGGGTGCGAGGGGGAGGGGAGGGTGCGAGGGGGAGGGGAGGGTGCGAGGGGGAGGGGAGGGTGCGAGGGGGAGGGGAGGGTGCGAGGGGGAGGGGAGGGTGCGAGGGGGAGGGGAGGGTGCGAGGGGGAGGGGAGGGTGCGAGGGGGAGGGGAGGGTGCGAGGGGGAGGGGAGGGTGCGAGGGGGAGGGGAGGGTGCGAGGGGGAGGGGAGGGTGCGAGGGGGAGGGGAGGGTGCGAGGGGGAGGGGAGGGTGCGAGGGGGAGGGGAGGGTGCGAAGGGGAGGGGAGGGTGCGAGGGGGAGGGGAGGGTGCGAGGGGGAGGGGAGGGTGCGAGGGGGAGGGGAGGGTGCGAGGGGGAGGGGAGGGTGCGAGGGGAGGGGAGGGTGCGAGGGGGAGGGGAGGGTGCGAGGGGGAGGGGAGGGTGCGAGGGGGAGGGGAGGGTGCGAGGGGGAGGGGAGGGTGCGAGGGGGAGGGGAGGGTGCGAGGGGGAGGGGAGGGTGCGAGGGGGAGGGGAGGGTGCGAGGGGGAGGGGAGGGTGCGAGGGGGAGGGGAGGGTGCGAGGGGGAGGGGAGGGTGCGAGGGGGAGGGGAGGGTGCGAGGGGGAGGGGAGGGTGCGAGGGGGAGGGGAGGGTGCGAGGGGGAGGGGAGGGTGCGAGGGGGAGGGGAGGGTGCGAGGGGGAGGGGAGGGTGCGAGGGGGAGGGGAGGGTGCGAGGGGGAGGGGAGGGTGCGAGGGGGAGGGGAGGGTGCGAGGGGGAGGGGAGGGTGCGAGGGGGAGGGTGCGAGGGGGAGGGGAGGGTGCGAGGGGGAGGGGAGGGTGCGAGGGGGAGGGGAGGGTGCGAGGGGGAGGGGAGGGTGCGAGGGGGAGGGGAGGGTGCGAGGGGGAGGGGAGGGTGCGAGGGGGAGGGGAGGGTGCGAGGGGGAGGGGAGGGTGCGAGGGGGAGGGGAGGGTGCGAGGGGGAGGGGAGGGTGCGAGGGGGAGGGGAGGGTGCGAGGGGGAGGGGAGGGTGCGAGGGGGAGGGGAGGGTGCGAGGGGGAGGGGAGGGTGCGAGGGGGAGGGGAGGGTGCGAGGGGGAGGGGAGGGTGCGAGGGGGAGGGGAGGGTGCGAGGGGGAGGGGAGGGTGCGAGGGGGAGGGGAGGGTGCGAGGGGGAGGGGAGGGTGCGAGGGGGAGGGGAGGGTGCGAGGGGGAGGGGAGGGTGAGGGTGTGAGTTGGAGGGGGAGGTAGTGACGGGGAGGGGAGGGTGTGAGTGGGAGGGGGAGGTAGTGAGGGGGGGAGGGGGAGGTAATGAGGGGGGAGAGGGAGGGGGGGAGAGGGAGGGGAGGGGGAGAAGGGGGGTGAGGGAAGGGGGAGGGTGAGGGAGGGGGGAGGGTGAGGGAGGGGGGAGGGTGAGGGAGGGGGGGAGGGTGAGGGAGGGGGGAGGGTGAGGGAGGGGGGGTGAGGGAGGGGGGAGAGAGGGAGGGAGAGGGTGGGGGGGGGGAAGAGGGTGGGGGGGAAGAGGGTGGGGGGGGAAAGAGGGTGGGGGGGGAAAGAGGGTGGGGGGGGAAAGAGGGTGGGGGGGGAAAGAGGGTGGGGGGGGAAGAGGGTGGGGGGGGAAGAGGGTGGGGGGGGAAGAGGGTGGGGGGGGAAGAGGGTGGGGGGGGAAGAGGGTGGGGGGGGAAGAGGGTGGGGGGGGAAGAGGGTGGGGGAGAAGAGGGTGGGGGAGAAGAGGGTGGGGGAGAAGAGGGTGGGGGGAGAAGAGGGTGGGGGGAGAAGAGGGTGGGGGGAGAAGAGGGTGGGGGGAGAAGAGGGTGGGGGGAGAAGAGGGTGGGGGGAGAAGAGGGTGGGGGGAGAAGAGGGTGGGGGGAGAAGAGGGTGGGGGGGAAGAGGGTGGGGGGGAAGAGGGTGGGGGGGAAGAGGGTGGGGGGGAAGAGGGTGGGGGGGAAGAGGGTGGGGGGGAAGAGGGTGGGGGGGAAGAGGGTGGGGGGGAAGAGGGTGGGGGGGAAGAGGGTGGGGGGAAGAGGGTGGGGGGGGGAAGAGGGTGGGGGGGGAAGAGGGTGGGGGGGGAAGAGGGTGGGGGGGAAGAGGGTGGGGGGGAAGAGGGTGGGGGGGAAGAGGGTGGGGGGGAAGAGGGTGGGGGGGAAGAGGGTGGGGGGGAAGAGGGTGGGGGGGAAGAGGGTGGGGGGGAAGAGGGTGGGGGGGGAAGAGGGTGGGGGGGGAAGAGGGTGGGGGGGGAAGAGGGTGGGGGGGAAGAGGGTGGGGGGGAAGAGGGTGGGGGGGGAAGAGGGTGGGGGGGGGAAGAGGGTGGGGGGGGGAAGAGGGTGGGGGGGGGAAGAGGGTGGGGGGGGGAAGAGGGTGGGGGGGGGAAGAGGGTGGGGGGGGGGAAGAGGGTGGGGGGGGAAGAGGGTGGGGGGGAAGAGGGGGGGGAAGGGGGGGGGGAAGAGGGCGGGGGGGGAAGAGGGCGGGGGGGAAGAGGGCGGGGGGGAGGGGAGGGTGCGAGGGTGAGTGGAGGGTGCGAGGGGGAGGGGAGGGTGCGAGGGGGAGGGGAGGGTGCAAGGGGGAGGGGAGGGTGCGAGGGGGAGGGGAGGGTGCGAGGGGGAGGGGAGGGTGCGAGGGGGAGGGGAGGGTGCGAGGGGGAGGGGAGGGTGCGAGGGGGAGGGGAGGGTGCGAGGGGGAGGGGAGGGTGCGAGGGGAGGGGAGGGTGCGAGGGGGAGGGGAGGGTGCGAGGGGGAGGGGAGGGTGCGAGGGGGAGGGGAGGGTGCGAGGGGGAGGGGAGGGTGCGAGGGGGAGGGGAGGGTGCGAGGGGGAGGGGAGGGTGCGAGGGGGAGTGGAGGGTGCGAGGGGGAGGGGAGGGTGCAAGGGTGAGGGTGTGAGTGGGAGGGGGAGGTAGTGACGGGGAGGGGAGGGTGTGAGTGGGAGGGGGAGGTAGTGAGGGGGGGAGGGGGAGGTAATGAGGGGGGAGTGGGAGGGGGGAGAGGGAGGGGAGGGGGAGAAGGGGGGTGAGGGAAGGGGAGGGTGAGGGAAGGGGAGGGTGAGGGAGGGGGGGTGAGGGAGGGGGGGTGAGGGAGGGGGGAGAGAGGGAGGGAGAGGGTGGGGGGGGAAGAGGGTGGGGGGGGAAGAGGGTGGGGGGGAAGAGGGTGGGGGGGGAAGAGGGTGGGGGGGGAAGAGGGTGGGGGGGGAAGAGGGTGGGGGGGGAAGAGGGTGGGGGGGGAAGAGGTTGGGGGGGGAAGAGGGTGGGGGGGGAAGAGGGTGGGGGGGGAAGAGGGTGGGGGGGGAAGAGGGTGGGGGGGGAAGAGGGTGGGGGGGAAGAGGGTGGGGGGGAAGAGGGTGGGGGGGGGAAGAGGGTGGGGGGGGAAGAGGGTGGGGGGAGAAGAGGGTGGGGGGAGAAGAGGGTGGGGGGAGAAGAGGGTGGGGGGAGGGTGCGAGGGGGGAGGGGAGGTGCGAGGGGGAGGGGAGGGTGCGAGGGGGAGGGGAGGGTGCGAGGGGGAGGGGAGGGTGCGAGGGGGAGGGGAGGGTGCGAGGGGGAGGGGAGGGTGCGAGGGGGAGGGGAGGGTGCGAGGGGGAGGGGGAGGGTGCGAGGGGGAGGGAGGGTGCGAGGGGGAGGGGAGGGTGCGAGGGGGAGGGGAGGGTGCGAGGGGGAGGGAGGGTGCGAGGGGAGGGGAGGGTGCGAGGGGGAGGGGAGGGTGCGAGGGGGAGGGGAGGGTGCGAGGGGAGGGGAGGGTGCGAGGGGGAGGGGGAGGGTGCGAGGGGGAGGGGAGGGTGCGAGGGGGAGGGAGGGTGCGAGGGGAGGGGAGGGTGCGAGGGGGAGGGGAGGGTGCGAGGGGGAGGGGAGGGTGCGAGGGGGAGGGGAGGGTGCGAGGGGGAGGGGAGGGTGCGAGGGGGAGGGGAGGGTGCGAGGGGGAGGGGAGGGTGCGAGGGGGAGGGGAGGGTGCGAGGGGGAGGGGAGGGTGCGAGGGGGAGGGGAGGGTGCGAGGGGGAGGGGAGGGTGCGAGGGGGAGGGGAGGGTGCGAGGGGGAGGGGAGGGTGCGAGGGGGAGGGGAAGGGTGCGAGGGGGAGGGGAGGGTGCGAGGGGGAGGGGAGGGTGCGAGGGGGAGGGGAGGGTGCGAGGGGGAGGGGAGGGTGAGGGTGTGAGTTGGAGGGGGAGGTAGTGACGGGGAGGGGAGGGTGTGAGTGGGAGGGGGAGGTAGTGAGGGGGGGAGGGGGAGGTAATGAGGGGGGAGAGGGAGGGGGGGGAGAGGGAGGGGAGGGGGAGAAGGGGGGTGAGGGAAGGGGGAGGGTGAGGGGAGGTGAGGGAGGGGGGGAGGGTGAGGGAGGGGGGGTGAGGGAGGGGGAGAGAGGGAGGGAGAGGGTGGGGGGGGGAAGAGGGTGGGGGGAAGAGGGTGGGGGGGAAGAGGGTGGGGGGGAAGAGGGTGGGGGGGAAGAGGGTGGAGGGGGAAGAGGGTGGGGGGGGAAGAGGGTGGGGGGGGAAGAGGGTGGGGGGGGAAGAGGGTGGGGGGCAAGAGGGTGGGGGGCAAGAGGGTGGGGGGGAAGAGGGTGGGGGGGGAAAGAGGGTGGGGGGGGAAAAGAGGGTGGGGGGGGAAAGAGGGTGGGGGGGGAAAGAGGGTGGGGGGGGAAAGAGGGTGGGGGGGGAAAGAGGGTGGGGGGGGAAAGAGGGGTGGGGGGGGAAGAGGGTGGGGGGGGAAGAGGGTGGGGGGGGAAGAGGGTGGGGGGGAAGAGGGTGGGGGGGGAAGAGGGTGGGGGGGGAAGAGGGTGGGGGGGAAGAGGGTGGGGGGGAAGAGGGTGGGGGAGAAGAGGGTGGGGGAGAAGAGGGTGGGGGAGAAGAGGGTGGGGGGAGAAGAGGGTGGGGGAGAAGAGGGTGGGGGGAGAAGAGGTGGGGGGAGAAGAGGGTGGGGGAGAAGAGGGTGGGGAGAAGAGGGTGGGGGGAGAAGAGGGTGGGGGGAGAAGAGGGTGGGGGGGAAGAGGGTGGGGGGGAAGAGGGTGGGGGGGAAGAGGGTGGGGGGGAAGAGGGTGGGGGGAAGAGGGTGGGGGGGAAGAGGGTGGGGGGGAAGAGGGTGGGGGGGAAGAGGGTGGGGGGGAAGAGGGTGGGGGGGAAGAGGGTGGGGGGGAAGAGGGTGGGGGGAAGAGGGTGGGGGGGGAAGAGGGTGGGGGGGGAAGAGGGTGGGGGGGAAGAGGGTGGGGGGGAAGAGGGTGGGGGGGAAGAGGGTGGGGGGGAAGAGGGTGGGGGGAAGAGGGTGGGGGGGGAAGAGGGTGGGGGGGAAGAGGGTGGGGGGGGAAGAGGGTGGGGGGGGAAGAGGGTGGGGGGGAAGAGGGTGGGGGGAAGAGGGGGGGGGGAAGGGGGGGGGAAGAGGGCGGGGGGGAAGAGGGCGGGGGGGGAGGGGAGGGTGCGAGGGTGAGTGGAGGGTGCGAGGGGGAGGGGAGGGTGCGAGGGGGAGGGGAGGGTGCAAGGGGGAGGGGAGGGTGCGAGGGGGAGGGGAGGGTGCGAGGGGGAGGGGAGGGTGCGAGGGGGAGGGGAGGGTGCGAGGGGGAGGGGAGGGTGCGAGGGGGAGGGGAGGGTGCGAGGGGGAGGGGAGGGTGCGAGGGGGAGGGGAGGGTGCGAGGGGAGGGGAGGGTGCGAGGGGAGGGGAGGGTGCGAGGGGGAGGGGAGCGAGGGGAGGGGAGGGTGCGAGGGGGAGGGGAGGGTGCGAGGGGGAGGGGAGGGTGCGAGGGGGAGGGGAGGGTGCGAGGGGGAGGGGAGGGTGCGAGGGGGAGTGGAGGGTGCGAGGGGGAGGGGAGGGTGCAAGGGTGAGGGTGTGAGTGGGAGGGGGAGGTAGTGACGGGGAGGGGAGGGGGAGGTAATGAGGGGGGAGAGGGAGGGGGGGGAGAGGGAGGGGAGGGGAGAAGGGGGGTGAGGGAAGGGGAGGGTGAGGGAGGGGGGGTGAGGGAGGGGGGGTGAGGGAGGGGGGAGAGAGGGAGGGAGAGGGTGGGGGGGAAGAGGGTGGGGGGGGTGCGAGGGGAGGGGAGGGTGCGAGGGGGAGGGTGCGAGGGGGAGGGAGAGTGCGAGGGGGAGGGGAGGGTGCGAGGGGGAGGGGAGGGTGCAAGGGTGAGGGTGTGAGTGGGGAGGGGGAGGTAGTGACGGGGAGGGGAGGGTGTGAGTGGGAGGGGGAGGTAGTGACGGGGAGGGAGGGTGTGAGTGGGAGGGGGAGGTAGTGAGGGGGGGAGGGGGAGGTAATGAGGGGGGAGAGGGAGGGGGGGAGAAGGGGGGTGAGGGAAGGGAGGGTGAGGGAGGGGGGGTGAGGGAGGGGGGTGAGGGAGGGGGGAGAGAGGGAGGGAGAGGGTGGGGGGGGAAGAGGGTGGGGGGGGAAGAGGGTGGGGGGGGAAGAGGGTGGGGGGGGAAGAGGGTGGGGGGGGAAGAGGGTGGGGGGGGAAGAGGGCGGGGGGGAAGAGGGCGGGGGGGAAGAGGGCGGGGGGGAAGAGGGCGGGGGGGAAGAGGGCGGGGGGGAAGAGGGCGGGGGGAGGGCGGGGGGAAGAGGGCGGGGGGGAAGAGGGCGGGGGGGAAGAGGGCGGGGGGGAAGAGGGCGGGGGGAAAAGAGGGTGGGGGGGAAAAGAGGGTGGGGGGGGGAAGAGGGTGGGGGGGGAAGAGGGTGGGGGGGGAAGAGGGTGGGGGGGGGAAGAGGGTGGGGGGGGAAGAGGGTGGGGGGGGAAGAGGGTGGGGGGGGAAGAGGGTGGGGGGGGAAGAGGGTGGGGGGGGAAGAGGGTGGGGGGGAAGAGGGTGGGGGGGGAAGAGGGTGGGGGGGGAAGAGGGTGGGGGGGTGGAAGAGGGTGGGGGGGGGAAGAGGGTGGGGGGGGGGAAGAGGGTGGGGGGGGGGAAGAGGGTGGGGGGGAAGAGGGTGGGGGGAAGAGGGTGGGGGGAAGAGGGTGGGGGGAAGAGGGTGGGGGGAAGAGGGTGGGGGGAAGAGGGTGGGGGGGAAGAGGGTGGGGGGAAAGAGGGTGGGGGGAAAGAGGGTGGGGGGGAAGAGGGTGGGGGGGAAGAGGGTGGGGGGGAAGAGGGTGGGGGGGAAGAGGGTGGGGGGGAAGAGGGTGGGGGGGGAAGAGGGTGGGGGGGAAGAGGGTGGGGGGGAAGAGGGTGGGGGGGAAGAGGGTGGGGGGGAAGAGGGTGGGGGGGAAGAGGGTGGGGGGGAAGAGGGTGGGGGGGGAGAGGGTGGGGGGGAGAGGGTGGGGGGAGAGGGTGGGGAGGGGGGGAGGGTGGGGAGGGGGAGAGGGTGGGGAGGGGGAGAGGGAGGGGAGGGGGAGAGGAGGGGAAGGGTGTGAGAAGGAGGGTGTGAGGGGGAGGGGAGGGCGTGAGAGGGAGGGGAGGGCGTGAGAGGGAGGGGAGGGCGTGAGAGGGAGGGGAGGGCGTGAGAGGGAGGGGAGGGCGTGAGAGGGAGGGGAGGGCGTGAGAGGGAGGGGAGCGTGAGAGGGAGGGGAGGGCGTGAGAGGGAGGGGAGGGCGTGAGAGGGAGGGGAGGGCGTGGAGGGAGGGGAGGGCGTGGGAGGGAGGGGAGGGCGTGGGAGGGAGGGGAGGGCGTGGGAGGGAGGGGAGGGCGTGGGAGGGAGGGGAGGGCGTGGGAGGGAGGGGAGGGCGTGGGAGGGAGGGGAGGGCGTGGGAGGGAGGGGAGGGCGTGGGAGGGAGGGGAGGGCGTGGGAGGGAGGGGAGGGCGTGGGAGGGAGGGGAGGGCGTGGGAGGGAGGGGAGGGCGTGGGAGGGAGGGGAGGGCGTGGGAGGGAGGGGAGGCGTGGGAGGGAGGGGAGGGCGTGGGAGGGAGGGGAGGGCGTGGGAGGGAGGGGAGGGCGTGGGAGGGAGGGGAGGGCGTGGGAGGGAGGGGAGGGCGTGGGAGGGAGGGGAGGGCGTGGGAGGGAGGGGAGGGCGTGGGAGGGAGGGGAGGGCGTGGGAGGAGGGGAGGGCGTGGGAGGGAGGGGAGGGCGTGGGAGGGAGGGGAGGGCGTGGGAGGGAGGGAGGGCGTGGGAGGGAGGGGAGGGCGTGGGAGGGAGGGGAGGGCGTGGGAGGGAGGGGAGGGCGTGGGAGGGAGGGGAGGGCGTGGGAGGGAGGGGAGGGCGTGGGAGGGAGGGGGAGGGCGTGGGAGGGAGGGGAGGGCGTGGGAGGGAGGGGAGGGCGTGGGAGGGAGGGGAGGGCGTGGGAGGGAGGGGAGGGCGTGGGAGGGAGGGGAGGGCGTGGGAGGGAGGGGGAGGGCGGGAGGGCGTGGGAGGGAGGGGAGGGCGTGGGAGGGAGGGGAGGGCGTGGGAGGGAGGGGAGGGCGTGGGAGGGAGGGGAGGGCGTGGGAGGGAGGGGAGGGCGTGGGAGGGCGTGGGAGGGAGGGCGTGGGAGGGAGGGGAGGGCGTGGGAGGGAGGGGAGGGCGTGGGAGGGAGGGGAGGGCGTGGGAGGGAGGGGAGGGCGTGGGAGGGAGGGGAGGGCGTGGGAGGGAGGGGAGGGCGTGGGAGGGAGGGGAGGGCGTGGGAGGGAGGGAGGGCGTGGGAGGGAGGGAGGGCGTGGGAGGGAGGGGGGGCGTGGGAGGGAGGGGAGGGTGTGAGGGGGAAGGGAATGTGTGGGGGGAAGGGAATGTGTGAGGGGGAGGGGAGAGATTGAGGGGGAGGGGAGAGATTGAGGGGGAGGGTGTGAGTTTGTGAGGAGGGTGAGAGAGTGGAGGGTGTGAGTGTGAGTGGAGGGTGTGAGTGTGAGTGGAGGGTGTGAGTGTGAGAGGAGGGTGTGAGGGGGAGGGTGTGAGGGGGAGGGTGTGAGGGGGAGGGTGTGAGGGGGGAGGGTGTGAGGGGGGGAGGGTGTGAGGGGGAAGGGAGGGTGTGAGGGGGAAGGGAGGGTGTGAGAGGGAGGGGAGGGTGTGAGAGGGAGGGATAGGGAGTGAGAGGGAGGGGAGGGTGTGAGGGGGAGGGGAGGGTGTGAGGGGGAGGGGAGGGTGTGAGGGGGAGGTGGGTGTGAGGGGGAGGGGAGGGTGTGAGGGGAGGGTGTGAGGGGGAGGGGAGGGTGTGAGGGGGAGGGGAGGGTGTGAGGGGGAGGGGAGGGTGTGAGGGGGAGGGGAGGGTGTGAGGGGGAGGGGAGGGTGTGAGGGGGAGGGGAGGGTGTGAGGGGGAGGGGAGGGTGTGAGGGGGAGGGGAGGGTGTGAGGGGAGGGTGTGAGGGGGAGGGGAGGGTGTGAGGGGGAGGGGAGGGTGTGAGGGGGAGGGGAGGGTGTGAGGGGGAGGGGAGGGTGTGAGGGGGGAGGGGAGGGTGTGAGGGGGAGGGGAGGGTGTGAGGGGGAGGGGAGGGTGTGAGGGGGAGGGAAGGGTGTGAGAGGGAGGGGAGGGTGTGAGGGGGAGGGGAGGGTGTGAGAGCGAGGGGAGGGTGTGAGAGGGAGGGGAGGGTGCGAGGGGGAGGGGAGAGATTGAGGGGGAGGGGAGAGATTGAGGGGGAGGGTGTGAGTCTGAGAGGGGAGGAGGGTGTGAGAGTGGAGGGGGTGAGAGTGTGAGAGGAGGGTGAGAGTGTGAGAGGAGGGTAGAGAGTGTGAGAGGAGGGTAGAGAGTGTGAGAGGAGGGTCAGAGAGTGTGGTAGAGAGGAGGGTGTGAGAGGTGTGAGAGGAGTGTGAGAGGAGGGTGTAAGAGAGGGTGTGAGAGGAGGGTGTGAAAGGAGGGTGTGAGAGGAGGGTGTGAGAGGAGGGTGTGAGAGGAGGGTGTGAGAGGAGGGTGTGAGAGGAGGGTGTGAGAGGAGGGTGAGAGAAGAGGGTGAGAGAAGAGGGCGAGAGAAGAGGGCGAGAGAAGAGGGCGAGAGAAGAGGGCGAGAGAAGAGGGCGAGAGAAGAGGGCGAGAGAAGAGGGCGAGAGAGGAGGGCGAGAGAGGAGGGTGAGAGAGGAGGGTGAGAGAGGAGGGTGAGAGAGGAGGGTGAGAGAGGAGGGTGAGAGAGGAGGGTGTGAGGGTGAGAGTGGAGGGTGTGAGGGGAGAGTGTGAGGGGGGAGGGTGTGAGTGAGGGAGGTGGAAGTGAGAGTGTGCGAGGAGGGCGAGAGGGTTCGAGACTAAGATGAGTGGAGCTGGAGAGTGTGAGTGGAAGGGGAAGGTGCGAGGGGAGAGTATGAGTGTGTGGGGAGGTTGAGAGGGTGCGAGACTGAGAGAGGATGGTGAGAGTGGGAGTTGGAGAGGGGTTGGGGAGGATGTGACTGTGTGTGGGCAAGAGGAGAGCCTGGGAGTGTGAGGAAGGGGGAGGGGGTGAGAGTGTGTGGGGGTGGATGTGTGAGGAAGAGTGTGTGTGACAGTTTGAGGAGGAGGCCAGGGTGTGAGAGTGCGAGGAGAGGGGAGGGTGGGAGAGGGTACTGTTCGTTAAGTGCTGGCTCCCACCCCATGCCCACCCGCTTGCCCCGTGACCCCCTATAAATACTGACACACAGCACGGGAGCGCCCTGTAAATACTGACACACTCCCAGGGGACCCCCTGTAAATACTGTCACACTCCCCGGGAACGCCCTGTAAATACTGACACACTCCCCGGGGACCCCCTGTAAATACTGACACACTCCCTGTGGACCCCCTGTAAATACTGACACACTCCCCGGGACCCCCTGTAAATACTGACACACTCCCCGGGGACCCCCGGTAAATATTGACACACTCCCCGGGGACCCCCTGTAAATACTGACACACTCCCCGGGGACCTCCTGTAAATACTGACACACTCCCCGGGGCCCCCTGTAAATACTGACACACTCCCCGGGGAACCCCTGTAAATACTGACACACTCCCCGGGGATCCCCTGTAAATACTGACACTCCCCGAGGACCCCCTGTAATTACTGACACACTCCCCGGGGATCCCCTGTAAATACTGACACACTCCCCGGGACCCCCCTGTAAATACTGACACACTCCCCGGGGAACCCCTGTAAATACTGACACACTCCCCGGGGATCCCCTGTAAATACTGACACTCCCCGAGGACCCCCTGTAATTACTGACACACTCCCCGGTGACCCCCTGTAAATACTGACACACTCCCCGGGGACACCCTGTAAATACTGACACACTCCCCGGGGACCCCCTGTAAATACTGACACTCCCCGAGGACCCCCTGTAATTACTGACACACCCCCCGGTGACCCCCTGTAAATACTGACACTCCCCGAGGACCCCCTGTAATTACTGACACACTCCCTCGGAACCCCCTGTAAATACTGACACACTCCCCGGGGAACCCCTGTAAATACTGACACACTCCCCGGGGACCCCGTGTAAATACTGACACACTCCCCCGGGGAACCCCTGTAAATACTGACACACTCCCCGGGGACTCCCTGTAAATACTGACAGACTCCCCGGGAACCCCCTGTAAATACTGACACACTCCCCGGGGACACCCTGTAAATACTGACACACTCCCCGGGGACACCCTGTAAATACTGACACACTCCCCAGTGACCCCCTGTAAATACTGACACACTCCCTGGGGACCCCCTGTAAATACTGACACACTCCCCGGGGAACCCCTGTAAATACTGACACACTCCCCGGGGACCCCCTGTAAATACTGACACACTCCCCGAGGACCCACTGTAATTACTGACACACTCCCCGGGGACCCCCTGTAATTATTGACACACTCCCCGGGGACCCCCTGTAATTACTGACACACTCCCCGGTGACCACCTGTAAATACTGACACACTCCCCGGGGACCCCCTGTAAATACTGACACACTCCCCGGGGACCCCCTGTAAATACTGACACACTCCCCGGGGACCCCCTGTAAATACTGACACACTCCCCGGTGACCACCTGTAAATACTGACACACTCCCCAGGGACCCCCTGTAAATACTGACACACTCCCCGGGGCCGCCCTGTAAATACTGACACACTTCCCGGGGACCCCCTGTAAATACTGACACACTCCCCGGGGACCCCCTGTAAATACTGACACACTCCCCGGGGACCCCCTGTAAATACTGAAACACCCAGGGGACCCCCTGTAAATACTGACACACTCCCCGGAGACCCCCTGTAAATATTGACACACTCCCCGGGACCCCCTGTAAATACTGACACACTCCCCGGGACCCCCTGTAAATACTGACACACTCCCCGGGGAACCCCCTGTAAATATTGACACACTCCCCGGGGACCCCCCCGTAAACACTGACACACTCCCCGGGGACTCACGGTAAATACTGACACACTCCCCGGGGACCCCCTGTAAATACTGACACACTCCCCGGGGACCCCCTGTAAACACTGACACACTCCCCGGGGACTCACGGTAAATACTGACACACTCCCCGAGGACCCCCTGTAAACACTGACACACTCCCCGTGGACCCACTGTAAACACTGACACACTCCCCGAGGACCCCATGTAAATACTGACACACTCCCCGGGGACCCCCCTGTAAATACTGAAACACTCCCCTAGGACCCACTGTAAATACTGAACCATTCCCCGGGGACCCCCTGTAAATACTGACACTCCCCGGGGAACCCCCTGTAAATACTGACACACTCCCCGGGGAACCCGCTGTAAATACTGACACACTCCCCGAGGACCCCCTGTAAATACTGACACACTCCCTGGTGACCCCCTGTAAATACTGACACACCCCCCGGGGAACCCCCTGTAAATACTGACACACTCCCCGGGGACCCACTGTAAACACTGACACACTCCCCGAGGACCCACGGTAAATACTGACACACTCCCCGGGGAACCCGCTGTAAATACTGACACACTCCCCGTGGACCCCATGTAAATACTGACACACTCCCCGGGACCCCCTGTAGATACTGACACACTCCCCGGGGACCCCCAGTAAATATTGACACACTCCCCGGGGACCCCCTGTAAATACTGACACACTCCCCGGGGACCTCCTGTAAATACTGACACACTCCCCGGGGAACCCCCTGTAAATATTGACACACTCCCCGGGGACCCCCTGTAAACACTGACACACTCCCCGGGGACTCACGGTAAATACTGACACACTCCCCGGGGACCCCCTGTAAATACTGACACACTCCCCGGGACCCCCTGTAAATACTGACACACTCCCCGAGGAACCCCCTGTAAATATTGACACACTCCCCGGGGACCCCCTGTAAACACTGACACACTCCCCGGGGACTCACGGTAAATACTGACACACTCCCCGAGGACCCCCTGTAAACACTGCCACACTCCCCGTGGACCCACTGTAAACATTGACACACTCCCCGAGGACCCCCTGTAAATACTGACACACTCCCCGGGGACCCCCCTGTAAATACTGACACACTCCCCGAGGACCCACTGTAAATACTGACACACTCCCCGGGGACCCCCTGTAAATACTGACACTCCCCGGGGAACCCCCTGTAAATACTGACACACTCCCTGGTGACCCCCTGTAAAGACTGACACACTCCCCGGGGAACCCGCTGTAAATACTGACACACTCCCCGAGGACCCCCTGTAAATACTGACACACTCCCTGGTGACCCCCTGTAAATACTGACACACTCCCCGGGGAACCCCCTGTAAATACTGACACACTCCCCGGGGACCCACTGTAAACACTGACACACTCCCCGAGGACCCACGGTAAATACTGACGCACTCTCCGAGGACCCACTGTAAACACTGACACACTCCCCGAGGACCCACTGTAAATACTGACACACTCCCCGGGGAACCCCCCGTAAATACTGACACACTCCCCGGGGACCCCCTGTAAATACTGACACACTCCCCGGGGACCCAGTGTAAATACTGACACACTCCCTGGGGACCCACTGTAAATACTGTCACACTCCCCGGGGACACCCTGTAAATACTGACACACTCCCGGGGACCCCCTGTAAATACTGACACACTCCCCGGGACCCCCTGTAAACACTGACACACTCCCCGGGCACCCCCTGTAAATACTGACACACTCCCCGGGGACCCCCTGTAAATAGTGACACACTCCCCGGGGACCCCCTGTAAATACTGACACACTCCCCGGGGACCCCCTGTAAATACTGACACACGCCCCGGGGACCCCCTGTAAATACTGACACACTCCCCGGAGACCCCCTGTAAATACTGACACACTCCCCGGGGACCCCTTGTAAATACTGACACATTCCCCGGGACCCCCTGTAAATACTGACACACTCCTCCGGGGAACCCCCTGTAAATACTGACACACTCCCCGGGACCCCCTGTAAATACTGACACACTCCCTGGTGACCCCCTGTAAATACTGACACACTCCCCGGGGAACGCACTGTAAATACTGACACACTCCCCGGGGACCCCCCTGTAAATACTGACACACTCCCCCGGGACCCACTGTAAACACTGACACACTCCCCGAGGACCCACTGTTAATACTGACACACTCCCCGGGGAACCCCCTGTAAATACTGACACACTCCCCGGGGACCCCCTGTAAATACTGACACACTCCCCGGGGAACCCCCTGTAAATACTGACACACTCCCCCGGGGAACCCCCTGTAAATACTGACACAATCCCCCGGGGAACCCCCTGTAAATACTGACACACTCCCCCGGGGAACCCCCTGTAAATACTGACACACTCCCCCGTGGAACCCCCTGTAAATACTGACACACTCCCCCGGGGAACCCACTGTAAATACTGACACACTCCCCGGGACCCCCTGTAAATACTGACACACTCCCCCGGGGTCCCCCTGTAAATACTGACACACTCCCCGGGACGCACTGTAAATACTGACACCCCCCCTGGTGACCCCCTGTAAATACTGACACACTCCCCGGGGACCCCCTGTAAATACTGACACACTCCCCGGGGAACCCCCTGTAAATAATGACACACTCCCCGGGGACCCCCTGTAAACACTGACACACTCCCCGGGGACTCACGGTAAATACTGACACACTCCCCGAGGACCCCCTGTAAACACTGACACACTCCCCGTGGACCCACTGTAAACACTGACACACTCCCCGAGGACCCCCTGTAAATACTGACACACTCCCCGGGGACCCCCCTGTAAATACTGACACACTCCCCGAGGACCCACTGTAAATACTGACACACTCCCCGGGGACCCCCTGTAAATACTGGCACTCCCCGGGGCACCCCCTGTAAATACTGACACACTCCCTGGTGACCCCCTATAAATACTGACACACTCCCCGGGGAACCCGCTGTAAATACTGACACACTCCCCGAGGACCCCCTGTAAATACTGACACACTCCCAGGTGACCCCCTGTAAATACTGACACACTGCCCGGGGAACCCCCTGTAAATACTGACACACTCCCCGGGGACCCACTGTAAACACTGACACACTCCCCGAGGACCCACGGTAAATACTGACACACTCCCCGAGGACCCACTGTAAACACTGACACACTCCCCGAGGACCCACTGTAAATACTGACACACTCCCCGGGGAACCCCCCGTAAATACTGACACACTCCCCGGGGACCCCCCTGTAAATACTGACACACTCCCCGAGGACCCACTGTAAATACTGACACACTCCCCGGGGACCCCCTGTAAATACTGACACTCCCCGGGGAACCCCCTGTAAATACTGACACACTCCCTGGTGACCCCCTGTAAAGACTGACACACTCCCCGGGGAACCCGCTGTAAATAATGACACACTCCCCGAGGACCCCCTGTAAATACTGACACACTCCCTGGTGACCCCCTGTAAATACTGACACACTCCCCGGGGAACCCCCTGTAAATACTGACACACTCCCCGGGGACCCACTGTAAACACTGACACACTCCCCGAGGACCCACTGTAAACACTGACACACTCCCCGGGGAACCCCCCGTAAATACTGACACACTCGCCGGGGACCCCCTGTAAATACTGACACACTCCCCGGGGACCCAGTGTAAATACTGACACACTCCCTGGGGACCCACTGTAAATACTGACACACTCCCCGGGGACACCCTGTAAATACTGACACACTCCCGGGGACCCCCTGTAAATACTGACACACTCCCCGGGACCCCCTGTAAACACTGACACACTCCCCGGGGACCCCCTGTAAATACTGACACACTCCCCGGGGACCCCCTGTAAATACTGACACACTCCCCGGGGACCCCCTGTAAATACTGACACACTCCCCGGGGACCCCCTGTAAATACTGACACACGCCCCGGGGAACCCCTGTAAATACTGACACACTCCCCGGAGACCCCCTGTAAATACTGACACACTCCTCGGGGACCCCTTGTAAATACTGACACATTCCCCGGGACCCCCTGTAAATACTGACACACTCCTCCGGGGAACCCCCTGTAAATACTGACACACTCCCCGGGACCCCCTGTAAATACTGACACACTCCCTGGTGACCCCCTGTAAATACTGACACACTCCCCGGGGAACCCACTGTAAATACTGACACACTCCCCGGGGACCCCCCTGTAAATACTGACACACTCCCCCGGGACCCACTGTAAACACTGACACACTCCCCGAGGACCCACTGTTAATACTGACACACTCCCCGGGGACCCCCGGTAAATACTGACACACTCCCCGGGGACCCCCTGTAAATACTGACACACTCCCCGGGGACCCCCTGTAAATACTGACACACTCCTCCGGGGAACCCCCTGTAAATACTGACACACTCCCCGGGACCCCCTGTAAATACTGACACACTCCCTGGTGACCCCCTGTAAATACTGACACACTCCCCGGGGAACCCACTGTAAATACTGACACACTCCCCGGGGACCCCCCTGTAAATACTGACACACTCCCCCGGGACCCACTGTAAACACTGACACACTCCCCGAGGACCCACTGTTAATACTGACACACTCCCCGGGGAACCCCCTGTAAATACTGACACACTCCCCGGGGACCCCCTGTAAATACTGACACACTCCCCGGGGAACCCCCTGTAAATACTGACACACTCCCCCGGGGAACCCCCTGTAAATACTGACACAATCCCCCGGGGAACCCCCTGTAAATACTAACACACTCCCCCGGGGAACCTCCTGTAAATACTGACACACTACCCCGTGGAACCCCCTGTAAATACTGACACACTCCCCCGGGGAACCCACTGTAAATACTGACACACTCCCCGGGACCCCCTGTAAATACTGACACACTCCCCCGGGGTCCCCCTGTAAATACTGACACACTCCCTGGGACGCACTGTAAATACTGACACCCCCCCCTGGTGACCCCCTGTAAATACTGACACACTCCCCGGGGACCCCCTGCAAATACTGACACACTCCCCGGGGAACCCCCTGTAAATAATGACACACTCCCCGGGGACCCCCTGTAAACACTGACACACTCCCCGGGGACTCACGGTAAATACTGACACACTCCCCGAGGACCCCCTGTAAACACTGACACACTCCCCGTGGACCCACTGTAAACACTGACACACTCCCCGAGGACCCCCTGTAAATACTGACACACTCCCCGGGGACCCCCCTGTAAATACTGACTCACTCCCAGAGGACCCACTGTAAATACTGACACACTCCCCGGGGACCCCCTGTAAATACTGACACTCCCCGGGGAACCCCCTGTAAATACTGACACACTCCCTGGTGACCCCCTATAAATACTTACACACTCCCCGGGGAACCCGCTGTAAATACTGACACACTCCCCGAGGACCCCCTGTAAATACTGACACACTCCCCGAGGACCCCCTGTAAATACTGACACACTCCCCGAGGACCCACGGTAAATACTGACACACTCCCCGAGGACCCACTGTAAACACTGACACACTCCCCGAGGACCCACTGTAAATACTGACACACTCCCCGGGGAACCCCCCGTAAATACTGACACACTCCGCGGGGACCCAGTGTAAATACTGACACACTCCCTGGGGACCCACTGTAAATACTGACACACTCCCCGGGGACACCCTCTAAATACAGACACACTCCCCGGGGACCCCCTGTAAATACTGACACACTCCCCGGGACCACCTGTAAACACTGACACACTCCCCGGGGACCCCCTGTAAATACTGACACACTCCCCGGGGACCCCCTGTAAATACTGACACACTCCCTGGGGACCCCTGTAAATACTGACACACTCCCCGGGGACCCAGTGTAAATACTGACACACTCCCTGGGGACCCACTGTAAATACTGACACACTCCCCGGGGACACCCTCTAAATACAGACACACTCCCCGGGGACCCCCTGTAAATACTGACACACTCCCCGCGACCACCTGTAAACACTGACACACTCCCCGGGGACCCCCTGTAAATACTGACACACTCCCCGGGGACCCCCTGTAAATACTGACACACTCCCCGGGGACCCCCTGTAAATACTGACACACTCCCAGGGGACCCCCTGTAAATACTGACACACGCCCCGGGGACCCCCTGTAAATACTGACACACACCCCGGGGACCACCTGTAAATACTGACACACTCCCCGGAGACCCCCTGTAAATACTGACACACTCCCCGGGGACCCCTTGTAAATACTGACACACTCCCCGGGGCCCCCTGTAAATACTGACACACTCCTCCGGGGAACCCCCTGTAAATACTGACACACTCCCCGGGACCCCCTGTAAATACTGACACACTCCCTGGTGACCCCCTGTAAATACTGACACACTCCCCGGGGAACCCCCTGTAAATACTGACACACTCCCCGGGGACCCCCCTGTAAATACTGACACACTCCCCCGGGACGCACTGTAAACACTGACACACTCCCCGAGGACCCACTGTAAATACTGACACACTCCCCGGGGAACCCCCTGTAAATACTGACACACTCCCCGGGGACCCCCTGTAAATAATGACACACTCCCCGGGGAACCCCCTGTAAATACTGACACACTCCCCCAGGGAACCCCCTGTAAATACTGACACACTCCCCCGGGGAACCCCCTGTAAACACTGACTCACTCCCCCGGGGAACCCCCTGTAAATACTGACACACTCCCCCGGGGAACCCCCTGTAAATACTGACACACTCCACCGGGGAACCCACTGTAAATACTGACACACGCCCCGGGACCCCCTGTAAATACTGACACACTCCCCCGGGGACCCCCTGTAAATACTGACACACTCCCCCGGGACCCACTGTAAACACTGACACACTCCCCGAGGACCCACTGTAAATACTGACACACTCCCCGGGGACCCCCTGTAAATACTGACACACTCCCCGGGGACCCCCTGTAAATACTGACACACCCCCGGGGACCCCCTGTAAATTCTGACACACTCCCCGGGGACCCAGTGTAAATACCGACACACTCCCTGGGGACCCACTGTAAATACTGACACACTCCCCGGGGACACCCTGTAAATACTGACACACTCCCCGGGACCCCCTGTAAATACTGACACACTCCACGGGGACCCCCTGTAAATACTGACACACTCCCCGGGGACCCCTTGTAAATACTGACACACTCCCCGGCGACCCCCTGTAAATACTGACACACGCCCCTGGGACCCCCTGTAAATACTGACACACTTCCCGGGGACCCCCTGTAAATACTGACACACTCCCCGGGGACCCCCCTGTAAATACTGACACACTCCCCCGGGACCCACTGTAAACACTGACACACTCCCCGAGGACCCACTGTAAATACTGACACACTCCCCGGGGACCCACTGTAACTACTGACACACTCCCCGGGGAACCCCCTGTAAATACTGACACACTCCCCCGGGGAACCCCCTGTAAATACTGACACACTCCCCCGGGGAACCCCCTGTAAATACTGACACACTCCCCCGGGGAACCCCCTGTAAATACTGACACACTCCCCGGGACCCCCTGTAAATACTGACACACTCCCCCGGGGACCCCCTGTAAATACTGACACACTCCCCGGGACGCACTGTGAATACTGACACACTCCCCGGGGACCCCCTGTAAATACTGACACACTCCCCCGGGGAACCCACTGTAAATACTGACACACTCTCCGGGACCCCCTGTAAATACTGACACACTCCCCCGCGGACCCCCTGTAAATACTGACACACTCCCCGGGACGCACTGTGAATACTGACACACTCCCCGGGGACCCCCTGTAAATACTGACACACTCCCCCGGGGAACCCCCTGTAAATACTGACACACGCCCCGGGACCCACTGTAAACACTGACACACTCCCCGAGGACCCACTGTAAATACTGACACACTCCTCGGGGACCCCCTGTTAATCCTGACACACTCCCCGGGGACCCCCTGTAAATACTGACACACTCCCCGGGGATCCCCTGTAAATACTGACACACTCCCCGGGGACCCCCTGTAAATACTGACACACTCCCCGGGGACCCGCTGTAAATACTGAAACACTCCCCGGGGACCCCTTGTAAATACTGACACCCTCCCCGGAGACCCCCTGTAAATACTGACACACTCCCCGGGGAACCCCCTGTAAATACTGACACACTCCCCGGGGAACCCCCTGTAATTACTGACACACTCCCCCGGGACCCACTGTAAACACTGACACACTTCCCGGGGACCCCCTGTAAATACTGACACACTCCCCGGGGACCCCCTGTAAATACTGACACACTCCCCAAGGACCCACGGTAAATACTGACACACTCCCCGAGGACCCACTGTAAACACTGACACACTCCCCGGGGGACCCACTGTAAATACTGACACACTCCCCGGGGACCCCCTGTAAATACTGACACACTCCCCGGGGGACCCCCTGTAAATACTGACACACTCCCCCGGGGAACCCACTGTAAATACTGACACACTCCCTGGGACGCACTGTAAATACTGACACACTCCCCGGGGACCCCCTGTAAATACTGACACACTCCCCCGGGGACCCCCTGGAAATACTGACACACTCCCCCGGGATCCACTGTAAACACTGACACACTCCCCGAGGACCCACTGTAAATACTGACACACTCCCCGGAGACCCCCTGTAAATACTGACACACTCACCGGGGACCCCGTGTAAATACTGACACACTCCCCGGGGACCCCCTGTAATACTGACACACTCCCCGGGGATCCCCTGTAAATACTGACACACTCCCCGGGGACCCCCTGTAAATACTGACACTCCCCCGGGGAACCCCCTGTAAACACTGACACACTCCCCGGGACCCCCTGTAAATACAGACACACTCCCCGGGGAACCCCCTGTAATTACTGACACACTTCCCGGGGACCCCCTGTAAATACTGACACACTCTCCGGGGAACCCCCTGTAAATAGTGACACACTCCCCCGGGGAACCCCCTGTAAATACTGACACACTCCCCCGGGGAACCCGCTGTAATTACTGACACACTCCCCGGTGACCCCCTGTAAATACTGACACACTTCCCGGGGACCCCCTGTAAATACTGACACACTCCCCGGGGACCCCCTGTAAATACTGACACACTCCCCGGGGACCCAGTGTCAATACTGACACACTCCCTGGGGACCCACTGTAAATACTGACACACTCCCCGGGGACCCCCTGTAAATACTGACACACTCCCCGGGGAACCCCCTGTAAATACTGACACACTCCCCCGGGGAACCCCCTATAAATACTGACACACTCCCCCGGGGAACCCACTGTAAATACTGATACACTCCCCAGGACGCACTGTAAATACTGACACACTCCCTGGGGACCCCCTGTAAATACGGACACACTCCCCCGGGGAACCCCCTGTAAATACTGACACACTCCCCCGGGACCCACTGTAAACACTGACACACTCCCCGAGGACCCACTGTAAATACTCACACACTCCCCGAGGACCCACTGTAAACACTGACACACTCCCCGAGGACCCACTGTAAATACTGACACACTCCCCGGGGAACCCCCTGTAAATACTGACACACTCCCCCGGGGAACCCCTGTAAATACTGTCACACTCCCCGGGACCCCCTGTAAATACTGACACACTCCCTGGTGACCCCCTGTAAATACTGACACACTCCCCGGGGAACCCCCTGTAAATACTGACACACTCCCCCGGGACCCACTGTAAACACTGACACACTCCCCGAGGACCCACTGTAAATACTGACACACTCCCCGGGGAACCCCCTGTAAATACTGACACACTCCCCGGGGACCCCCTGTAAATACTGACACACTCCCCGGGGAACCCCCTGTAAATACAGATACACTCCCCCGGGAACCCCTTGTAAATACTGACACACTCCCCCGGGGAACCCCCTGTAAATACTGACACACTCCCCCGGGGAACCCACTGTAAATACTGACAGACTCCCCGGGACCCCCTGTAAATACTGACACACTCCCCCGGGGACCCCCTGTAAATACTGACACACTCCCCGGGACGCACTGTAAATACTGAAACACTCCCCCGGGGAACCCCCTGTAAATACTGACACACTCCCCCGGGGAACCCCCTATAAATACTGACACACTATCCCGGGGAATCCACTGTAAATACTGACAGACTCCCCGGGACCCCCTGTAAATACTGACACACTCCCCCGGGGACCCCCTGTAAATACTGACACACTCCCCGGGACCCCCTGTAAATACTGACACACTCCCCCGGGGACCCCCTGTAAATACTGACACACTCCCCGGGACGCACTGTAAATACTGACACACTCCCTGGGGACCCCCTGTAAATACTGACACACTCCCCCGGGGAACCCCCTGTAAATACTGACACACTCCCCCGGGACCCACTGTAAACACTGACACACTCCCCGAGGACCCACTGTAAATACTGACACACTCCCCGAGGACCCACTGTAAACACTGACACACTCCCCGGGGACCCCCTGTAAATACTGACACACTCCCCGGAGACCCCCTGTAAATACTGACACACTCCCCGGGGGACCCCCTGTAAATACTGACACAATCCCTGGGACGCACTGTAAATACTGACACACTCCCCGGGGACCCCCTGTAAATACTGACACACTCCCCCGGGGACCCCCTGGAAATACTGACACACTCCCCCGGGATCCACTGTAAACACTGACACACTCCCCGAGGACCCACTGTAAATACTGACACACTCCCCGGGGACCCCCTGTAAATACTGACACACTCACCGGGGAGCCCGTGTAAATACTGACACACTTCCCGGGGATCCCCTGTAAATACTGACACACTCCCCGGGGACCCCCTGTAAATACTGACACACTCCCCGGGGACCCCCTGTAAATACTGAAACACTCCCCGGGGACCCCCTGTAAATACTGACACACTCCCCGGAGACCCCCTGTAAATACTGACACACTCCCCCGGGGAACCCACTGTAAATACTGAAACACTCCCCGGGACCCCCTGTAAATACTGACACACTCCCCGCGACGCACTGTAAATACTGACACACTCCCCGGGGACCCCCTGTAAATACTGACACACTCCCCTGGGGAACCCCCTGTAAATACTGACACACTCCCCCGGGACCCACTGTAAACACTGACACACTCCCCGAGGACCCACTGTAAATACTGACACACTCCCCGGGGACCCCCTGTAAATACTGACACACTCCCCGGGGACCCCCTGTAAATTCTGACACACTCCCCGGGGACCCCCTGTAAATACTGACACACTCCCCGGGGATCCCCTGTAAATACTGACACACTCCCCGGGGACCCCCTGTAAATACTGACACACTCCCCGGGGACCCGCTGTAAATACTGAAACACTCCCCGGGGACCCCTTGTAAATACTGACACCCTCCCCGGAGACCCCCTGTAAATACTGACACACTCCCCGGGGAACCCCCTGTAAATACTGACACACTCCCCGGGGAACCCCCTGTAATTACTGACACACTCCCCCGGGACCCACTGTAAACACTGACACACTTCCCGGGGACCCCCTGTAAATACTGACACACTCCCCGGGGACCCCCTGTAAATACTGACACACTCCCCAAGGACCCACGGTAAATACTGACACACTCCCCGAGGACCCACTGTAAACACTGACACACTCCCCGGGGGACCCACTGTAAATACTGACACACTCCCCGGGGACCCCCTGTAAATACTGACACACTCCCCGGGGGACCCCCTGTAAATACTGACACACTCCCCCGGGGAACCCACTGTAAATACTGACACACTCCCTGGGACGCACTGTAAATACTGACACACTCCCCGGGGACCCCCTGTAAATACTGACACACTCCCCCGGGGACCCCCTGGAAATACTGACACACTCCCCCGGGATCCACTGTAAACACTGACACACTCCCCGAGGACCCACTGTAAATACTGACACACTCCCCGGAGACCCCCTGTAAATACTGACACACTCACCGGGGACCCCGTGTAAATACTGACACACTCCCCGGGGACCCCCTGTAATACTGACACACTCCCCGGGGATCCCCTGTAAATACTGACACACTCCCCGGGGACCCCCTGTAAATACTGACACTCCCCCGGGGAACCCCCTGTAAACACTGACACACTCCCCGGGACCCCCTGTAAATACAGACACACTCCCCGGGGAACCCCCTGTAATTACTGACACACTTCCCGGGGACCCCCTGTAAATACTGACACACTCTCCGGGGAACCCCCTGTAAATAGTGACACACTCCCCCGGGGAACCCCCTGTAAATACTGACACACTCCCCCGGGGAACCCGCTGTAATTACTGACACACTCCCCGGTGACCCCCTGTAAATACTGACACACTTCCCGGGGACCCCCTGTAAATACTGACACACTCCCCGGGGACCCCCTGTAAATACTGACACACTCCCCGGGGACCCAGTGTCAATACTGACACACTCCCTGGGGACCCACTGTAAATACTGACACACTCCCCGGGGACCCCCTGTAAATACTGACACACTCCCCGGGGAACCCCCTGTAAATACTGACACACTCCCCCGGGGAACCCCCTATAAATACTGACACACTCCCCCGGGGAACCCACTGTAAATACTGATACACTCCCCAGGACGCACTGTAAATACTGACACACTCCCTGGGGACCCCCTGTAAATACGGACACACTCCCCCGGGGAACCCCCTGTAAATACTGACACACTCCCCCGGGACCCACTGTAAACACTGACACACTCCCCGAGGACCCACTGTAAATACTCACACACTCCCCGAGGACCCACTGTAAACACTGACACACTCCCCGAGGACCCACTGTAAATACTGACACACTCCCCGGGGAACCCCCTGTAAATACTGACACACTCCCCCGGGGAACCCCTGTAAATACTGTCACACTCCCCGGGACCCCCTGTAAATACTGACACACTCCCTGGTGACCCCCTGTAAATACTGACACACTCCCCGGGGAACCCCCTGTAAATACTGACACACTCCCCCGGGACCCACTGTAAACACTGACACACTCCCCGAGGACCCACTGTAAATACTGACACACTCCCCGGGGAACCCCCTGTAAATACTGACACACTCCCCGGGGACCCCCTGTAAATACTGACACACTCCCCGGGGAACCCCCTGTAAATACTGATACACTCCCCCGGGAACCCCTTGTAAATACTGACACACTCCCCCGGGGAACCCCCTGTAAATACTGACACACTCCCCCGGGGAACCCACTGTAAATACTGACAGACTCCCCGGGACCCCCTGTAAATACTGACACACTCCCCCGGGGACCCCCTGTAAATACTGACACACTCCCCGGGACGCACTGTAAATACTGAAACACTCCCCCGGGGAACCCCCTGTAAATACTGACACACTCCCCCGGGGAACCCCCTATAAATACTGACACACTATCCCGGGGAATCCACTGTAAATACTGACAGACTCCCCGGGACCCCCTGTAAATACTGACACACTCCCCCGGGGACCCCCTGTAAATACTGACACACTCCCCGGGACCCCCTGTAAATACTGACACACTCCCCCGGGGACCCCCTGTAAATACTGACACACTCCCCGGGACGCACTGTAAATACTGACACACTCCCTGGGGACCCCCTGTAAATACTGACACACTCCCCCGGGGAACCCCCTGTAAATACTGACACACTCCCCCGGGACCCACTGTAAACACTGACACACTCCCCGAGGACCCACTGTAAATACTGACACACTCCCCGAGGACCCACTGTAAACACTGACACACTCCCCGGGGACCCCCTGTAAATACTGACACACTCCCCGGAGACCCCCTGTAAATACTGACACACTCCCCGGGGGACCCCCTGTAAATACTGACACAATCCCTGGGACGCACTGTAAATACTGACACACTCCCCGGGGACCCCCTGTAAATACTGACACACTCCCCCGGGGACCCCCTGGAAATACTGACACACTCCCCCGGGATCCACTGTAAACACTGACACACTCCCCGAGGACCCACTGTAAATACTGACACACTCCCCGGGGACCCCCTGTAAATACTGACACACTCACCGGGGAGCCCGTGTAAATACTGACACACTTCCCGGGGATCCCCTGTAAATACTGACACACTCCCCGGGGACCCCCTGTAAATACTGACACACTCCCCGGGGACCCCCTGTAAATACTGAAACACTCCCCGGGGACCCCCTGTAAATACTGACACACTCCCCGGAGACCCCCTGTAAATACTGACACACTCCCCCGGGGAACCCACTGTAAATACTGAAACACTCCCCGGGACCCCCTGTAAATACTGACACACTCCCCGCGACGCACTGTAAATACTGACACACTCCCCGGGGACCCCCTGTAAATACTGACACACTCCCCTGGGGAACCCCCTGTAAATACTGACACACTCCCCCGGGACCCACTGTAAACACTGACACACTCCCCGAGGACCCACTGTAAATACTGACACACTCCCCGGGGACCCCCTGTAAATACTGACACACTCCCCGGGGACCCCCTGTAAATTCTGACACACTCCCCGGGGACCCCCTGTAATACTGACACACTCCCCGGGGATCCCCTGTAAATACTGACACACTCCCCGGGGACCCCCTGTAAATACTGACACTCCCCCGGGGAACCCCCTGTAAATACTGACACACTCCCCGGGACCCCCTGTAAATACAGACACACTCCCCGGGGAACCCCCTGTAATTACTGACACACTTCCCGGGGACCCCCTGTAAATACTGACACACTCTCCGGGGAACCCCCTGTAAATAGTGACACACTCCCCCGGGGAACCCCCTGTAAATACTGACACACTCCCCCGGGGAACCCGCTGTAATTACTGACACACTCCCCGGTGACCCCCTGTAAATACTGACACACTTCCCGGGGACCCCCTGTAAATACTGACACACTCCCCGGGGACCCCCTGTAAATACTGACACACTCCCCGGGGACCCAGTGTCAATACTGACACACTCCCTGGGGACCCACTGTAAATACTGACACACTCCCCGGGGACCCCCTGTAAATACTGACACACTCCCCGGGGAACCCCCTGTAAATACTGACACACTCCCCCGGGGAACCCCCTATAAATACTGACACACTCCCCCGGGGAACCCACTGTAAATACTGATACACTCCCCAGGACGCACTGTAAATACTGACACACTCCCTGGGGACCCCCTGTAAATACGGACACACTCCCCCGGGGAACCCCCTGTAAATACTGACACACTCCCCCGGGACCCACTGTAAACACTGACACACTCCCCGAGGACCCACTGTAAATACTCACACACTCCCCGAGGACCCACTGTAAACACTGGCACACTCCCCGAGGACCCACTGTAAATACTGACACACTCCCTGGGGAACCCCCTGTAAATACTGACACACTCCCCCGGGGAACCCCTGTAAATACTGTCACACTCCCCGGGACCCCCTGTAAATACTGACACACTCCCTGGTGACCCCCTGTAAATACTGACACACTCCCCGGGGAACCCCCTGTAAATACTGACACACTCCCCCGGGACCCACTGTAAACACTGACACACTCCCCGAGGACCCACTGTAAATACTGACACACTCCCCGGGGAACCCCCTGTAAATACTGACACACTCCCCGGGGACCCCCTGTAAATACTGACACACTCCCCGGGGAACCCCCTGTAAATACTGATACACTCCCCCGGGAACCCCTTGTAAATACTGACACACTCCCCCGGGGAACCCCCTGTAAATACTGACACACTCCCCCGGGGAACCCACTGTAAATACTGACAGACTCCCCGGGACCCCCTGTAAATACTGACACACTCCCCCGGGGACCCCCTGTAAATACTGACACACTCCCCGGGACGCACTGTAAATACTGAAACACTCCCCCGGGGAACCCCCTGTAAATACTGACACACTCCCCCGGGGAACCCCCTATAAATACTGACACACTATCCCGGGGAATCCACTGTAAATACTGACAGACTCCCCGGGACCCCCTGTAAATACTGACACACTCCCCCGGGGACCCCCTGTAAATACTGACACACTCCCCGGGACCCCCTGTAAATACTGACACACTCCCCCGGGGACCCCCTGTAAATACTGACACACTCCCCGGGACGCACTGTAAATACTGACACACTCCCTGGGGACCCCCGGTAAATACTGACACACTCCCCCGGGGAACCCCCTGTAAATACTGACACACTCCCCCGGGACCCACTGTAAACACTGACACACTCCCCGAGGACCCACTGTAAATACTGACACACTCCCCGAGGACCCACTGTAAACACTGACACACTCCCCGGGGACCCCCTGTAAATACTGACACACTCCCCGGAGACCCCCTGTAAATACTGACACACTCCCCGGGGACCCCTTGTAAATACTGACACACTCCCCGAGGGCCCACTGTAAACACTGACACACTCCCCGGGGAACCCCCTGTAAATACTGACACACTCCCCCGGGGAACACCTGTAAATACTGACACACTCCCCGGAACCTCCCGTAAATACTGACACACTCCCTGGTGACCCCCTGTAAATACTGACACACTCCCCGGGGAACCCCCTGTAAATACTGACACACTCCCCCGGGACCCACTGTAAACACTGACACACTCCCCGAGGACCCACTGTAAATACTGACACACTCCCCGGGGAACCCCCTGTAAATACTGACACACTCCCCCGGGGAACCCCCTGTAAATACTGACACACTCCCCCGGGGAATCCCCTGTAAATACTGACACACTCCCCCGGGGAACCCCCTGTAAATACTGACACACTCCCCCGGGGAACCCCCTGTAAATACTGACACACTCCCCCGGGGAACCCACTGTAAATACTGACACACTCCCCGGGACCCCCTGTAAATACTGACACACTCCCCCGGGGACACCCTGTAAATACTGACACACTCCCCGGGACGCACTGTAAATACTGACACACTCCCCGGGGAACCCCTGTAAATACTGACACACTCCCCCGGGGAACCCCCTGTAAATACTGACACACTCCCCCGGGACCCACTGTAAACACTGACACACTCCCCGAGGACCCACTGTAAATACTGACACACTCCCCGTGGAACCCCCTGTAAATACTGACACACTCCCCGGGGACCCCCTGTAAATACTGACACACTCCCCGGGGAACCCCCTGTAAATACTGACACACTCCCCCGGGGAACCCCCTGTAAATACTGACACACTCCCCCGGGGAACCCCCTGTAAATACTGACACACTCCCCCGGGGAACCCACTGTAAATACTGACACACTCCCCGGGGAACCTCCTGTAAATACTGACACACTCCCTCGGGGAACCCCCTGTAAATACTGACACACTCCCCCGGGGAACCCACTGTAAATACTGACATACTCCCCGGGACCCCCTGTAAATACTGACACACTCCCCCGGGGACCCCCTGTAAATACTGACACACTCCCCTGGACGCACTGTAAATACTGACACACTCCCCGGGGAACCCCTGTAAATACTGACACTCCCCCGGGGAACCCCCTGTAAATACTGACACACTCCCCCGGGACCCACTGTAAACACTGACACACTCCCCGAGGACCCACTGTAAATACTGACACACTCCCCGGGAACCCCTGTAAATACTGACACTCCCCGGAGACCCCCTGTAAATACTGACACACTCCCCGGGACCCCCTGAAAATACTGACACACTCCCCCGGGGAACCCCCTGTAAATACTGACACACTCCCCGGGACCCCCTGTAAATACTGACCCACTCCCTGATGACCCCCTGTAAATACTGACACACTCCCCGGGGAACCCCCTGTAAATACTGACACACTCCCCCGGGACCCACTGTAAACACTGACACACTGCCCGAGGACCCACTGTAAATACTGACACACTCCCCGGGGAACCCCCTGTAAATATTGACATACTCCCCGGGGACCCCCTGTAAATACTGACACACTCCCCGGGGAACCCCCTGTAAATACTGACACACTCTCCCGGGGAACCCCCTGTAAATACTGACACACTCCCCCGGGGAACCCCCTGTAAATACTGACACACTCCCCGGGGAACCCCCTGTAAATACTGACACACTCCCCCGGGGAACCCACTGTAAATACTGACACACTCCCCCGGGGAACCCCCTGTAAATACTGACACACTCCCCCGGGGAACCCACTGTAAATACTGACACACTCCCCCGGGGAACCCACTGTAAATACTGACACACTCCCCGGGACCCCCTGTAAATACTGACACACTCCCCCGGGGACCCCCTGTAAATACTGACACACTCCCTGCGACGCACTGTAAATACTGACACACTCCCCGGGACGCACTGTAAATACTGACACACTCCCCGGGGACCCCCTGTAAATACTGACACACTCCCCCGGGATCCACTGTAAACACTGACACACACCCCGAGGACCCACTGTAAATACTGACACACTCCCCGGGGAACCCCCTGTAAATACTGACACACTCCCCGGGGACCCCCTGTAAATACTGACACACTCCCCGGGGATCCCCTGTAAATACTGACACACTCCCCGGGGACCCCCTGTAAATACTGACACACTCCCCGGGGACCCCCTGTAAATACTGACACACATCCGGAGACCCCCTGTAAATACTGACACACTCCCCCGGGGAACCCACTGTAAATACTGACACACTCCCCGGGACCCCCTGTAAATACTGACACACTCCCCCGGGGACCCCCTGTAAATACTGACACACTCCCCCGGGGAACCCCCTGTAAATACTGACACACTCCCCCGGGACCCACTGTAAACACTGACACACTCCCCGAGGACCCACTGTAAATACTGACACACTCCCCGGGGACCCCCAGTAAATACTGACACACTCCCCGGGGACCGCCTGTAAATACTGCCACACTCCCCGGGTATCCCCTGTAAATACTGACACACTCCCCTGGGACCCCCTATAAATACTGACACACTCCCCGGGGACCCCCTGTAAATATTGAAACACTCCCCGGGGACCCCCTGTAAATACTGAAACACTCCCCGGGGACCCCCTGTAAATACTGCCACACTCCCCGGAAACCCCCTATAAATACTGACACACTCCCCGGGATCCCCTGTAAATACTGACACACTCCCCCGGGGAACCCGCTGTAAATACTGACACACTCCCCGGGACCCCCTGTAAATACTGACACACTCCCCGGGGACCCCCTGTAAATACTGACACACTCCCCGGGGAACCCCCTGTAAATACTGACACACTCCCCCGGGGAACCCCCTGTAAATACTGACACACTCCCCGGGGACCCCCTGTAAATACTGACACACTCCCCCGGGGAATCCCCTGTAATTACTGACACACTCCCCGGTGACCCGCTGTAAATACTGACACACTCCCCGGGGACCCAGTGTAAATACTGACACACTCCCTGGGGACCCCCTGTAAATACTGACACACTCCCCGGGGACCCCCTATAAATACTGACACACTCCCCGGGGACCCCCTGTAAATACTGACACACTCCCCGGGGACCCCCTGTAAATACTGACACACTCCCCGGAGACCCCCTGTAAATACTGACACACTCCCCGGGACCCCCTGTAAATACTGACACACTCCCCCGGGGAACCCCATGTAAATACTGACACACTCCCCGGGACCCCCTGTAAATACTGACACACTCCCTGGTGACCCCCTGTAAATACTGACACACTCCCCGGGGAACCCCTGTAAATACTGACACACTCCCCGGGGAACCCCCTGTAAATACTGACACACTCCCCGGGGACCCCCTGTAAATACTGACACACTCTCCGGGGAACCCCCTGTAAATACTGACACACTCCCCCGGGAACCCCCTGTAAATACTGACACACTCCCCCGGGGAACCCCCTGTAAATACTGACACACTCCCCCGGGGAACCCCCTGTAAATACTGACACACTCCCCCGGGGAACCCACTGTAAATACTGACACACTCCCCGGGACCCCCTGTAAATACTGACACACTCCCCCGGGGACCCCCCTGTAAATACTGACACACTCCCCCGGGGAACCCCCTGTAAATACTGACACACTCCCCCGGGACCCACTGTAAACACTGACACACTCCCCGAGAACCCACTGTAAACACTGACACACTCCCCGAGGACCCACTGTAAATACTGACACACTCCCCGGGGAACCCCCTGTAAATACTGACACACTCCCCCGGGGAACCCCTGTAAATACTGACACACTCCCCGGGACCCCCTGTAAATACTGACACACTCCCTGGTGACCCCCTGTAAATACTGACACACTCCCCGGGGAACCCCCTGTAAATACTGACACACTCCCCCGGGACCCACTGTAAACACTGACACACTCCCCGAGGACCCACTGTAAATACTGACACACTCCCCGGGGAACCCCCTGTAAATACTGACACACTCCCCGGGGACCCCCTGTAAATACTGACACACCCCCCGGGGAACCCCCTGTAAATACTGACACACTCCCCCGGGGAACCCCCTGTAAATACTGACACACTCCCCCGGGGAACCCCCTGTAAATACTGACACACTCCCACGGGGAACCCCCTGTAAATACTGACACACTTCCCCGGGGAACCCACTGTAAATACTGACACACTCCCCGGGGAACCCCTGTAAATACTGACACACTCCCCCGGGGAACCCCCTGTAAATACTGACACACTCCCCCGGGACCCACTGTAAACACTGACACACTCCCCGAGGACCCAGTGTAAATACTGACACACTCCCCGGTGACCCCATGTAAATACTGACACACTCCCCGGGGACCCCCTGTAAATACTGACACACTCCCCGGGAACCCCCTGTAAATACTGACACACTCCCCGGGGACTCCCTGTAAATACTGACTCACTCCCCGGGACCCACTGTAAATACTGACACACTCCCCGGGGACCCCCTGTAAATACTGACACACTCCCCGGAAACCCCCTATAAATACTGACACACTCCCCGGGACCCCCTGTAAATACTGACACACTCCCCCGGGGAACCCCCTGTAAATACTGACACACTCCCCGGGACCCCCTGTAAATACTGACACACTCCCCGGGGAACCCCCTGTAATTACTGACACACTTCCCGGGGACCCCCTGTAAATACTGACAAACTCCCCCGGGGAACCCCCTGTAATTACTGACACACTCCCCGGTGACCCCCTGTAAATACTGACACACTCCCCGGGACCCCCTGTAAATACTGACACACTCCCCCGGGGAACCCCCTGTAAATACTGACACTCCCCGGTGACCCCCTGTAAATACTGACACAATCCCCTGGATCGCCCTATAAATACTGACACACCCCCTGGAACCCCCCCAGTAAATACAGACACACTCCCCGGGACCCCCTGTAAATACTGACACTCCCCGGGGCCCCCTGTAAATACTGACACTCCTCGGGAACCCCTGTAAATACTGACACACTCCCCGGAACCCCCCCTCTAAATACTGACACACTCCCTGGGACCCCCTGTAAATACTGACACTCCCCGGGGCCCCCTGTAAATACTGACACTCTTCGGGAACCCCCTGTAAATACTGACACACTCCCTGGGGACCCCCTGTAAATACTGACACACTCCCCGGTGACCCCCTGTAAATACTGACACACTCCCCGGGACCCCCTGTAAATACTGACACTCCTCGGGGACCCCCTGTAAATACTGACACACTCCCCGGGGACCCCCTGTAAAAACTGACACACTCCCCGGGGACCCCCTGTAAATACTGACACACTCCCCGGGGACGCCCTGTAAATACTGACACATTCCTCGGGACCCCCTGTAAATATAGACCATAGAACATTACAGCGCAGTACAGGCCCTTCGCCCCTCGATGTTGCGCCGACCTGTGAAACCACTCTAAAGCCCATCTACACTATTCCCTTATCGTCCATATGTCTATCCAATGACCATTTGAATGCCCTTAGTGTTGGCGAGTCCACTACTGTTGCAGGCAGGGCATTCCATGCCCTTACTACTCTCTGAGTAAATAACCTACTTCTGACGTATGTCCTACATCTATCGCCCCTCAATTTAAAGCTATGTCCCCTCGTGCTCGCCATCACCATCCGAGGAAAAAGGCTCTCACTGTCCACCCTACCTAATCCTCGGATCATCTTGTATGACTCAATTAAGTCACCTCTTAACCTTCTTCTCTCGATCGAAAACAGCCTCAAGTCCCTCAGCCTTTCCTCATAAGATCTTGCCTCCATACCAGGCAACATTCAGGTAAATCTCCTCTGCACCCTTTCCAATGCTTCCACATCCTTCCTATAATGCAGCGATCTGAATTGCACGCAATACTCCAAATGCGGCCGCACCAGAGTTTTGTACAGCTGCAACATGACCTCATGGCTCCGAAACTCAATCCCTCTACCAATAAAAGCTAACACACCGTACGCCTTCTTAACAACTCTTTCAACCTGGGTGGCAACTTTAAGGGATCTATGTACATGGACACCGAGATCTCTCTGCTCATCCACACTGCCAAGAATCTTACCATGAGCACAGTACTCTGTCTTCCTGTTATTCCTTCCAAAATGAATCACCTCACACTTTTCTGCATTAACTCCATTTGCCACCTCTCAGCCCAGCGCTGCAGCTTATCTATGTCCCTCTGTAACTTGTAACATCCTTCCGCACTGTCCACAACTCCACCGACTTTAGTGTCATCTGCAAATTTACTCACATCCTTCTACGCCCTCCTCCAGGCCATTTGTAAAAATGACAAACAGCAGTGGCCCCAAAACAGATCCTTGTGGTACACCACTAGTAACTGGACCCCAGTCTGAACATTTCCCTTTCAACCACCACCCTTTGTCTTCCTCCAGCTAGCCAATTTCTGATCCAAACTGCTAAATCACCCTGAATCCCATGCCTCCGTATTTTCTGCAGTAGCCTACCATGGGGAACCTTATCAAACGCTTTTCTGAAATCCATATACACCACATCAACTGCTTTACCCTCATCCACCTGTTTGGTCACCTTCTCAAAGAACTCAATAAGGTTTGTGAGGCACGCCCTACCCTTCACAAAACCGTGTTGACTATCTCTAATCAAATTATTCCTTTCCAGATGATTATACATCCTATCTCTTAGAAACCTTTCCAAGATTTTGCCCACAACAGAAGTAAGGCACACTGGTCTATAGTTACCGGGGTTGTCTCTACTCCCCTTCTTGAACAAGGGGACAACATTTGCTGTCCTCCAGTCTTCTGGCACTATTCCTGTAGACAAAGATGACTTAAAGATCAAAGCCAAAGGCTCAGCAATCTCCTCCCTAGCTTCCCAGAGAATCCTAGGATAAATCCCATCCGGCCCAGGAGACTTAACTATTTTCACACTTTCCAGAATTGCTAACACCTCCTCCTTTTGAACCTCAAGCCCTTCTAGTCTAGTAGCCTGAATCTCAGTATTCTCTTCGACAACATTGTCTTTTTCCTGTGTGAATACTGACGAAAAATATTCATTTAGCACCTCTCCTATCTCCTCGGACTCCAAGCACAACTTCCCACTACTGTCCTTGACTGGCCCTACTCTTACCCTAGTCATTCATTTATTTCTGACATATCTATAGAAAGCTTTAGGGTTATCCTTGATCCTACCTGCCAAAGACTTCTCATGTCCCCTCCTGGCTCTTCTTAGCTCTCTCTTTAGGTCCTTCCTAGCTAACTTGTAACTCTCGAGCGCCCTAACTGAACCTTCATGTCTCATCTTTACATAAGCCTGCAGTTTTCCTCTCCATCCGATGCATCCTAAGTCTTGCCTCATTGCAGCATAATTGCCTTTCCTCCAGATATAACTCTTGCCCTGCGGTATATACTTATCCCTTTCCATCACTAAAGTAAACATAATCGAATTGTGGTCACTATCACCAAAGTGCTCACCTACCTCCAAATCTAACAACTGTTCTGGTTCATTACCCAGTATCAAATATAATATGGCCTCGCCTCTCGTTGGCCTATCTACATACTGTGTCAGGAAACCCTCCTGCACACATTGGACAAAAACAGACCCATCTAAAGTACTCGAACTATAGCGTTTCCAGTCAATATTTCGAAAGTTAAAGTCCCCCATAACAACTACCCTGTTGCTTTCGCTCCTATCCAAAATCATCTTTGCAATCCTTTCCTCTACATCTCTGGAACTTTTCGGAGGCCTATAGAAAACCCCTAACAAGGTGACCTCTCCTTTCCTGTTTCTAACCTCAGCCCATACTACCTCAGTAGACGAGTCCTCATCAAACGTCCTTTCTGCCACCGTAATACTGTCCTTGACTAACAATGCCACCCCTCCCCCTCTTTTACCACCTTCCCTGAGCTTACTGAAATATCTAAACCCCGGCACCTGCAACAAACATTCCTGTCCCTGCTCTATCCATGTCTCCAAAATGGCCACAACATCGAAGTCCCAGGTACCAACCCATGCCGCAGGTTCACCCACCTTATTCCGGATGCTCCTGGCATTGAAGAAGACATATTTTAAAGCACCTTCCTGTCTGCCGGTACACTCCTGCAACTTTGAAACCTTACTCATGACCTCACTACTCTCAACCTCCTGTGTACTGGAGCTACAATTCAGATTCCCAAGCCCCTGCTGAACTAGTTTAAACCCTCCCGAAGAGCATTAGCAAATTTCCCCCCCAGGATATTGGTACCCCTCTGGTCCAGGTGTAGACCACCCTGTTTGTAGAGGTCCCACCTACCCCAGAATGAGCCCCAATTATCCAGAAATCTGAAACCCTCCCTCCTGCACCATCCCTGTAGCCACGTGTTCAACTCCTCTCTCTCCCTATTCCTCGTCTCGCTATCACGTGGCACGGGTAACAACCCAGAGAAAATAACTCTGTTTGTCCTAGATCTAAGTTTCCACCCTAGCTCCCTGAATTCCTGCCTTACATCTCTATCCCTTTTCCTACCTATATCGTTGGCACCTATGTGGACCACGACTTGGGGCTGCTCCCCCTCCCCTTAAAGATCCCCAAAACACGATCCGAGACATCACGCACCCTGGCACCTGGGAGTCAACACACCAACCGCGAGTCTCTCTCGTTCCCACAGAATCTCCTATCTATCCCGCTACCTATGGAGTCTCCAAAGACTAATGCTCCACTCCTCTCCCCCTTCCCTTCTGAGCAACAGGGACAGACTCTGTGCCAGAGACCTGTACCCCATGGCTTACCCTTCGTAAGTCCCCCCCCCCCAAACAGTATCCAAAGCGGTATACTTGTCACTAACAAATACTGACACACTCCCCGGGGAACCCCTGCAAATACTGACACACTCCCTGGGAATCCCATGTAAATACTGATACACTCCCCGGGGACTCACTGTAAATACTGACACACTCCCCGGGGACTCCCTGTAAATACTGACACACTCCCCCGGAGATGCTCTGTAAATACTGAAAGACTCCCCGAGGACCCACTGTAAATACTGACACACTCCCCGGGGACTCACTGTAAATACTGACACACTCCCCGGGGACTCCCTGTAAATACTGACACACTCCCCCGGAGATGCTCTGTAAATACTGGAACACTCCCCGGGAACCCCATGTAAACACTGACACACTCCCCGGGACCCGTAAATACTGACACACTCCCCAGAAACCCCCTGTAAATACTAACACACACCCCGGGGAACCCCCTGTAAATACTGTCACTTCCCAGGGACATCCTGTAAATATTGACACACTCTCACGACCCCCCCCCCCCCCCCCCCCCCCCCCCCACGCCCCCGCTCCCCCCCCTGAAAATACTGTCACACTTCCCGGAACCCCCCTGTAGGTACTGACACACTCCCCGGGGACCCCCCTGTCAATGCTGACACACTCCCCTGGGGTCTTCCTTGCAAAAACCGACACACTCCCCAGAGACGCTCTGTAAATACTAACACACTCCCCTGGGACCCGAGTCAATACTGAAATACTCCACGGGGTCTGCCTGGAAATACTGACACACTCCCCCGGAGACCCACTGTAAATACTGAAACACTCCCTGGGAACCCCCTGTAAATACTGACCCCCCCCTACCGGGGAGCCCTTGTAAATACTGATACACTTCCCGGGGACCCCCTGTAAATACAGACACACTCCCCGGGGACCCCCCTGTAAATACTGACACACTCCCCGGGGACCCATTGTAAATACTGATACACTCCCCGGGGACCCCCCTGTAAATACTGACACACTCCCCGGGGACCCCCCCCTGTAAATCCTGACACACTCCCAAGGGAACCCAGTAATCATTGACAAACGCCCCTGTGACACCCTATAAATACTAACACACTCCCTGGAGACCCCCCCCCCGCCCCCTGTAAGTACTGACACACTCCCTGGGAACCCCCTGTAAATACTGACACACTCCCCGGGGACTCCCTGTAAATACTGACACACTCCCTCGGAGATGCTCTGTAAATACTGAAACACTCCCCGGGGACCCCCCTACAAATACTGACACTCCCCGGAAACCCCCTGTAAATACTGACGCACTCCCCTGGGGAAAACCTGAAAATACTGACACCACCCTGGGATTACTTGTAAATACTGACACACTCCCCGGGACCCCCTGTAAATACTGACACACTCCCCGGGGACCCCCTGTAAATACTGACACACTCCCCTGGGATCCCCCCTGTAAATACTGACGCACTCCCCTGGGGAAAACCTGAAAATACTGACACCACCCTGGGATTACTTGTAAATACTGACACACTCCCCGGGACCCCCTGTAAATACTGACACACTCCCCGGGGACACTGTAAATACTGACACACTCCCCTGGGATCCCCTGTAAATACTGACACACTCCCCTGGGATCCCCTGTAAATACTGACACACTCCCCTGGGATCCCCCCTGTAAATACTGAAACACTCCCCGGGACCCCCCCTGTAAATACTGATATACTCCCCGGGGACCTCCCCTGTCAATACTGACACACTCCCTGGGGACTCCCCCTGTAAATACTGACACACTCCCTGGGGACCCCCCTGTAAATACTGACACACTCCCCGGGGACCCCCTGTAAATACTGACACACTCCCTGGGGACCCCCTGTAAATACTGACACACTCCCCGGGAACCCCCTGTAAATACTGACACACTCCCCAAGGACTCCTTGTAAATATTGACACACTGCCCAGCAAACCCCTGTAAATAGGGACACTTCCCAGGACCCCCTGTAAATACTGACACACTCCCCGGGATTCCCTGTAAATATTGACACATTTCCCGGGGACCCTCTGTAAATACTGACACACTCCCCGGGGACCATTTACAAATACTGACACACTCCCCAAAAACCCCCTGTAAATACTAACACACACCCCGGGGACCCCCCTGTAAATACTGACACTTTCCAGGAGCCCCCTGTAATCACTGACACACTCCTCTGGGACACCCTGTAAATATTGACACACTCCCGCGACCACCCCACCCTTGTAAATACTGTCACACTTCCCGGAACCCCCCTGTAGGTACTGACACACTCCCCGGGGACCCCTCTCTCAACGCTGACACACTCCCCTGGGGTCTTCCCTGCAAAAACTGACACACTCCCCAGAGACGCTCTGTAAATACTAACACACTCCCCGGGGACCCGAGTAAATACTGAAGCACTCCCTGGGAACCCCCTGTAAATACTGACACCCCCCCGGGGAGCCCTTGTAAATACTGACACACTCCCCGGGGAACCCCTGTAAATACTGACACACTCCCCGGGGAACCCCTGTAAATACTGACACACTCCACGGGAACCCCCTGTAAATACTGACACACTCCACGGGAACCCCCTGTAAATACTGACACACTCCCCTGGAACCCCTGTAAATACTGACACACTCCCCGGGGACCCCCCCTGTAAATACTGACACACTCTCCGGGGACCCCCCCTGTAAATCCTGACACACTCCCCAGGGAACCCAGTAATCATTGACAAACCCCCCTGTGACACCCTGTAAATACTAACACACTCCCCGGGAACCCCCTGTAAATACTGACGCACTCCCCGGGATCCCCCTGCAAATACTGACACTCCCTGTGGTCCAGATGTAAATACTGACACAGTCCCTGGGGACCCCCTGTATATACTGACACACTCCCTGTGAACCCCCTGTAAATACTGACACCCCCCCGGGGAGCCCTTGTAAATACTGACACACTCCCCGGGGACCCCCTGTAAATATTGAAACACTCCCCGGGGACCCCCTGTAAATACTGAAACACTCCCCGGGGACCCCCTGTAAATACTGCCACACTCCCCGGAAACCCCCTATAAATACTGACACACTCCCCGGGATCCCCTGTAAATACTGACACACTCCCCCGGGGAACCCCCTGTAAATACTGACACACTCCCCGGGACCCCCTGTAAATACTGACACACTCCCCGGGGACCCCCTGTAAATACTGACACACTCCCCGGGGAACCCCCTGTAAATACTGACACACTCCCCCGGGGAACCCCCTGTAAATACTGACACACTCCCCGGGGACCCCCTGTAAATACTGACACACTCCCCCGGGGAATCCCCTGTAATTACTGACACACTCCCCGGTGACCCCCTGTAAATACTGACACACTCCCCGGGGACCCAGTGTAAATACTGACACACTCCCTGGGGACCCCCTGTAAATACTGACACACTCCCCGGGGACCCCCTATAAATACTGACACACTCCCCGGGGACCCCCTGTAAATACTGACACACTCCCCGGGGACCCCCTGTAAATACTGACACACTCCCCGGAGACCCCCTGTAAATACTGACACACTCCCCGGGACCCCCTGTAAATACTGACACACTCCCCCGGGGAACCCCATGTAAATACTGACACACTCCCCGGGACCCCCGGTAAATACTGACACACTCCCTGGTGACCCCCTGTAAATACTGACACACTCCCCGGGGAACCCCTGTAAATACTGACACACTCCCCGGGGAACCCCCTGTAAATACTGACACACTCCCCGGGGACCCCCTGGAAATACTGACACACTCTCCGGGGAACCCCCTGTAAATACTGACACACTCCCCCGGGAACCCCCTGTAAATACTGACACACTCCCCCGGGGAACCCCCTGTAAATACTGACACACTCCCCCGGGGAACCCCCTGTAAATACTGACACACTCCCCCGGGGAACCCACTGTAAATACTGACACACTCCCCGGGACCCCCTGTAAATACTGACACACTCCCCCGGGGACCCCCCTGTAAATACTGACACACTCCCCCGGGGAACCCCCTGTAAATACTGACACACTCCCCCGGGACCCACTGTAAACACTGACACACTCCCCGAGAACCCACTGTAAACACTGACACACTCCCCGAGGACCCACTGTAAATACTGACACACTCCCCGGGGAACCCCCTGTAAATACTGACACACTCCCCCGGGGAACCCCTGTAAATACTGACACACTCCCCGGGACCCCCTGTAAATACTGACACACTCCCTGGTGACCCCCTGTAAATACTGACACACTCCCCGGGGAACCCCCTGTAAATACTGACACACTCCCCCGGGACCCACTGTAAATACTGACACACCCCCCGGGGAACCCCCTGTAAATACTGACACACTCCCCCGGGGAACCCCCTGTAAATACTGACACACTCCCCCGGGGAACCCCCTGTAAATACTGACACACTCCCACGGGGAACCCCCTGTAAATACTGACACACTTCCCCGGGGAACCCACTGTAAATACTGACACACTCCCCGGGGAACCCCTGTAAATACTGACACACTCCCCGGGACCCCCTGTAAATACTGACACACTCCCCGAGGACCCACTGTAAATACTGACACACTCCCCGGGGAACCCCCTGTAAATACTGACACACTCCCCGGGGACCCCCTGTAAATACTGACACACCCCCCGGGGAACCCCCTGTAAATACTGACACACTCCCCCGGGGAACCCCCTGTAAATACTGACACACTCCCCCGGGGAACCCCCTGTAAATACTGACACACTCCCACGGGGAACCCCCTGTAAATACTGACACACTTCCCCGGGGAACCCACTGTAAATACTGACACACTCCCCGGGGAACCCCTGTAAATACTGACACACTCCCCCGGGGAACCCCCTGTAAATACATACACACTCCCCCGGGACCCACTGTAAACACTGACACACTCCCCGAGGACCCAGTGTAAATACTGACACACTCCCCGGTGACCCCATGTAAATACTGACACACTCCCCGGGGACCCCCTGTAAATACTGACACACTCCCCGGGAACCCCCTGTAAATACTGACACACTCCCCGGGGACTCCCTGTAAATACTGACTCACTCCCCGGGACCCACTGTAAATACTGACACACTCCCCGGGGACCCCCTGTAAATACTGACACACTCCCCGGAAACCCCCTATAAATACTGACACACTCCCCGGGACCCCCTGTAAATACTGACACACTCCCCCGGGGAACCCCCTGTAAATACTGACACACTCCCCGGGACCCCCTGTAAATACTGACACACTCCCCGGGGAACCCCCTGTAATTACTGACACACTTCCCGGGGACCCCCTGTAAATACTGACAAACTCCCCCGGGGAACCCCCTGTAATTACTGACACACTCCCCGGTGACCCCCTGTAAATACTGACACACTCCCCGGGACCCCCTGTAAATACTGACACACTCCCCCGGGGAACCCCCTGTAAATACTGACACTCCCCGGTGACCCCCTGTAAATACTGACACAATCCCCTGGATCGCCCTATAAATACTGACACACCCCCTGGAACCCCCCCAGTAAATACAGACACACTCCCCGGGACCCCCTGTAAATACTGACACTCCCCGGGGCCCCCTGTAAATACTGACACTCCTCGGGAACCCCTGTAAATACTGACACACTCCCCGGAACCCCCCCTCTAAATACTGACACACTCCCTGGGACCCCCTGTAAATACTGACACTCCCCGGGGCCCCCTGTAAATACTGACACTCTTCGGGAACCCCCTGTAAATACTGACACACTCCCTGGGGACCCCCTGTAAATACTGACACACTCCCCGGTGACCCCCTGTAAATACTGACACACTCCCCGGGACCCCCTGTAAATACTGACACTCCTCGGGGACCCCCTGTAAATACTGACACACTCCCCGGGGACCCCCTGTAAAAACTGACACACTCCCCGGGGACCCCCTGTAAATACTGACACACTCCCCGGGGACGCCCTGTAAATACTGACACATTCCTCGGGACCCCCTGTAAATATAGACCATAGAACATTACAGCGCAGTACAGGCCCTTCGCCCCTCGATGTTGCGCCGACCTGTGAAACCACTCTAAAGCCCATCTACACTATTCCCTTATCGTCCATATGTCTATCCAATGACCATTTGAATGCCCTTAGTGTTGGCGAGTCCACTACTGTTGCAGGCAGGGCATTCCATGCCCTTACTACTCTCTGAGTAAATAACCTACTTCTGACGTATGTCCTACATCTATCGCCCCTCAATTTAAAGCTATGTCCCCTCGTGCTCGCCATCACCATCCGAGGAAAAAGGCTCTCACTGTCCACCCTACCTAATCCTCGGATCATCTTGTATGACTCAATTAAGTCACCTCTTAACCTTCTTCTCTCGATCGAAAACAGCCTCAAGTCCCTCAGCCTTTCCTCATAAGATCTTGCCTCCATACCAGGCAACATTCAGGTAAATCTCCTCTGCACCCTTTCCAATGCTTCCACATCCTTCCTATAATGCAGCGATCTGAATTGCACGCAATACTCCAAATGCGGCCGCACCAGAGTTTTGTACAGCTGCAACATGACCTCATGGCTCCGAAACTCAATCCCTCTACCAATAAAAGCTAACACACCGTACGCCTTCTTAACAACTCTTTCAACCTGGGTGGCAACTTTAAGGGATCTATGTACATGGACACCGAGATCTCTCTGCTCATCCACACTGCCAAGAATCTTACCATGAGCACAGTACTCTGTCTTCCTGTTATTCCTTCCAAAATGAATCACCTCACACTTTTCTGCATTAACTCCATTTGCCACCTCTCAGCCCAGCGCTGCAGCTTATCTATGTCCCTCTGTAACTTGTAACATCCTTCCGCACTGTCCACAACTCCACCGACTTTAGTGTCATCTGCAAATTTACTCACATCCTTCTACGCCCTCCTCCAGGCCATTTGTAAAAATGACAAACAGCAGTGGCCCCAAAACAGATCCTTGTGGTACACTACTAGTAACTGGACCCCAGTCTGAACATTTCCCTTTCAACCACCACCCTTTGTCTTCCTCCAGCTAGCCAATTTCTGATCCAAACTGCTAAATCACCCTGAATCCCATGCCTCCGTATTTTCTGCAGTAGCCTACCATGGGGAACCTTATCAAACGCTTTTCTGAAATCCATATACACCACATCAACTGCTTTACCCTCATCCACCTGTTTGGTCACCTTCTCAAAGAACTCAATAAGGTTTGTGAGGCACGCCCTACCCTTCACAAAACCGTGTTGACTATCTCTAATCAAATTATTCCTTTCCAGATGATTATACATCCTATCTCTTAGAAACCTTTCCAAGATTTTGCCCACAACAGAAGTAAGGCACACTGGTCTATAGTTACCGGGGTTGTCTCTACTCCCCTTCTTGAACAAGGGGACAACATTTGCTGTCCTCCAGTCTTCTGGCACTATTCCTGTAGACAAAGATGACTTAAAGATCAAAGCCAAAGGCTCAGCAATCTCCTCCCTAGCTTCCCAGAGAATCCTAGGATAAATCCCATCCGGCCCAGGAGACTTAACTATTTTCACACTTTCCAGAATTGCTAACACCTCCTCCTTTTGAACCTCAAGCCCTTCTAGTCTAGTAGCCTGAATCTCAGTATTCTCTTCGACAACATTGTCTTTTTCCTGTGTGAATACTGACGAAAAATATTCATTTAGCACCTCTCCTATCTCCTCGGACTCCAAGCACAACTTCCCACTACTGTCCTTGACTGGCCCTACTCTTACCCTAGTCATTCATTTATTTCTGACATATCTATAGAAAGCTTTAGGGTTATCCTTGATCCTACCTGCCAAAGACTTCTCATGTCCCCTCCTGGCTCTTCTTAGCTCTCTCTTTAGGTCCTTCCTAGCTAACTTGTAACTCTCGAGCGCCCTAACTGAACCTTCATGTCTCATCTTTACATAAGCCTGCAGTTTTCCTCTCCATCCGATGCATCCTAAGTCTTGCCTCATTGCAGCATAATTGCCTTTCCTCCAGATATAACTCTTGCCCTGCGGTATATACTTATCCCTTTCCATCACTAAAGTAAACATAATCGAATTGTGGTCACTATCACCAAAGTGCTCACCTACCTCCAAATCTAACAACTGTTCTGGTTCATTACCCAGTATCAAATATAATATGGCCTCGCCTCTCGTTGGCCTATCTACATACTGTGTCAGGAAACCCTCCTGCACACATTGGACAAAAACAGACCCATCTAAAGTACTCGAACTATAGCGTTTCCAGTCAATATTTCGAAAGTTAAAGTCCCCCATAACAACTACCCTGTTGCTTTCGCTCCTATCCAAAATCATCTTTGCAATCCTTTCCTCTACATCTCTGGAACTTTTCGGAGGCCTATAGAAAACCCCTAACAAGGTGACCTCTCCTTTCCTGTTTCTAACCTCAGCCCATACTACCTCAGTAGACGAGTCCTCATCAAACGTCCTTTCTGCCACCGTAATACTGTCCTTGACTAACAATGCCACCCCTCCCCCTCTTTTACCACCTTCCCTGAGCTTACTGAAATATCTAAACCCCGGCACCTGCAACAAACATTCCTGTCCCTGCTCTATCCATGTCTCCAAAATGGCCACAACATCGAAGTCCCAGGTACCAACCCATGCCGCAGGTTCACCCACCTTATTCCGGATGCTCCTGGCATTGAAGAAGACATATTTTAAAGCACCTTCCTGTCTGCCGGTACACTCCTGCAACTTTGAAACCTTACTCATGACCTCACTACTCTCAACCTCCTGTGTACTGGAGCTACAATTCAGATTCCCAAGCCCCTGCTGAACTAGTTTAAACCCTCCCGAAGAGCATTAGCAAATTTCCCCCCCAGGATATTGGTACCCCTCTGGTCCAGGTGTAGACCACCCTGTTTGTAGAGGTCCCACCTACCCCAGAATGAGCCCCAATTATCCAGAAATCTGAAACCCTCCCTCCTGCACCATCCCTGTAGCCACGTGTTCAACTCCTCTCTCTCCCTATTCCTCGTCTCGCTATCACGTGGCACGGGTAACAACCCAGAGAAAATAACTCTGTTTGTCCTAGATCTAAGTTTCCACCCTAGCTCCCTGAATTCCTGCCTTACATCTCTATCCCTTTTCCTACCTATATCGTTGGCACCTATGTGGACCACGACTTGGGGCTGCTCCCCCTCCCCTTAAAGATCCCCAAAACACGATCCGAGACATCACGCACCCTGGCACCTGGGAGGCAACACACCAACCGCGAGTCTCTCTCGTTCCCACAGAATCTCCTATCTATCCCGCTACCTATGGAGTCTCCAAAGACTAATGCTCCACTCCTCTCCCCCTTCCCTTCTGAGCAACAGGGACAGACTCTGTGCCAGAGACCTGTACCCCATGGCTTACCCTTCGTAAGTCCCCCCCCCCCCAAACAGTATCCAAAGCGGTATACTTGTCACTAACAAATACTGACACACTCCCCGGGGAACCCCTGCAAATACTGACACACTCCCTGGGAATCCCATGTAAATACTGATACACTCCCCGGGGACTCACTGTAAATACTGACACACTCCCCGGGGACTCCCTGTAAATACTGACACACTCCCCCGGAGATGCTCTGTAAATACTGAAAGACTCCCCGAGGACCCACTGTAAATACTGACACACTCCCCGGGGACTCACTGTAAATACTGACACACTCCCCGGGGACTCCCTGTAAATACTGACACACTCCCCCGGAGATGCTCTGTAAATACTGGAACACTCCCCGGGAACCCCATGTAAACACTGACACACTCCCCGGGACCCGTAAATACTGACACACTCCCCAGAAACCCCCTGTAAATACTAACACACACCCCGGGGAACCCCCTGTAAATACTGTCACTTCCCAGGGACATCCTGTAAATATTGACACACTCTCACGACCCCCCCCCCCCCCCCCCCCCACGCCCCCGCTCCCCCCCCCTGAAAATACTGTCACACTTCCCGGAACCCCCCTGTAGGTACTGACACACTCCCCGGGGACCCCCCTGTCAATGCTGACACACTCCCCTGGGGTCTTCCTTGCAAAAACCGACACACTCCCCAGAGACGCTCTGTAAATACTAACACACTCCCCTGGGACCCGAGTCAATACTGAAATACTCCACGGGGTCTGCCTGGAAATACTGACACACTCCCCCGGAGACCCACTGTAAATACTGAAACACTCCCTGGGAACCCCCTGTAAATACTGACCCCCCCCTACCGGGGAGCCCTTGTAAATACTGATACACTTCCCGGGGACCCCCTGTAAATACAGACACACTCCCCGGGGACCCCCCTGTAAATACTGACACACTCCCCGGGGACCCATTGTAAATACTGATACACTCCCCGGGGACCCCCCTGTAAATACTGACACACTCCCCGGGGACCCCCCCCTGTAAATCCTGACACACTCCCAAGGGAACCCAGTAATCATTGACAAACGCCCCTGTGACACCCTATAAATACTAACACACTCCCTGGAGACCCCCCCCCGCCCCCTGTAAGTACTGACACACTCCCTGGGAACCCCCTGTAAATACTGACACACTCCCCGGGGACTCCCTGTAAATACTGACACACTCCCCCGGAGATGCTCTGTAAATACTGAAACACTCCCCGGGGACCCCCCTACAAATACTGACACTCCCCGGAAACCCCCTGTAAATACTGACGCACTCCCCTGGGGAAAACCTGAAAATACTGACACCACCCTGGGATTACTTGTAAATACTGACACACTCCCCGGGACCCCCTGTAAATACTGACACACTCCCCGGGGACCCCCTGTAAATACTGACACACTCCCCTGGGATCCCCCCTGTAAATACTGACGCACTCCCCTGGGGAAAACCTGAAAATACTGACACCACCCTGGGATTACTTGTAAATACTGACACACTCCCCGGGACCCCCTGTAAATACTGACACACTCCCCGGGGACACTGTAAATACTGACACACTCCCCTGGGATCCCCTGTAAATACTGACACACTCCCCTGGGATCCCCTGTAAATACTGACACACTCCCCTGGGATCCCCCCTGTAAATACTGAAACACTCCCCGGGACCCCCCCTGTAAATACTGATATACTCCCCGGGGACCTCCCCTGTCAATACTGACACACTCCCTGGGGATTCCCCCTGTAAATGCTGACACACTCCCCGGGGATCCCTGTAAATGCAGACACACTCCCCGTGGACCCCCTGTAAATACTGACACACTCCCCGGGGACTCCCCCTGTAAATACTGACACACTCCCTGGGGACCCCCCTGTAAATACTGACACACTCCCCGGGGACCCCCTGTAAATACTGACACACTCCCTGGGGACCCCCTGTAAATACTGACACACTCCCCGGGAACCCCCTGTAAATACTGACACACTCCCCAAGGACTCCTTGTAAATATTGACACACTGCCCAGCAAACCCCTGTAAATAGGGACACTTCCCAGGACCCCCTGTAAATACTGACACACTCCCCGGGATTCCCTGTAAATATTGACACATTTCCCGGGGACCCTCTGTAAATACTGACACACTCCCCGGGGACCATTTACAAATACTGACACACTCCCCAAAAACCCCCTGTAAATACTAACACACACCCCGGGGACCCCCCTGTAAATACTGACACTTTCCAGGAGCCCCCTGTAATCACTGACACACTCCTCTGGGACACCCTGTAAATATTGACACACTCCCGCGACCACCCCACCCTTGTAAATACTGTCACACTTCCCGGAACCCCCCTGTAGGTACTGACACACTCCCCGGGGACCCCTCTCTCAACGCTGACACACTCCCCTGGGGTCTTCCCTGCAAAAACTGACACACTCCCCAGAGACGCTCTGTAAATACTAACACACTCCCCGGGGACCCGAGTAAATACTGAAGCACTCCCTGGGAACCCCCTGTAAATACTGACACCCCCCCGGGGAGCCCTTGTAAATACTGACACACTCCCCGGGGAACCCCTGTAAATACTGACACACTCCCCGGGGAACCCCTGTAAATACTGACACACTCCACGGGAACCCCCTGTAAATACTGACACACTCCACGGGAACGACACACTCCCCTGGAACCCCTGTAAATACTGACACACTCCCCGGGGACCCCCCCTGTAAATACTGACACACTCTCCGGGGACCCCCCCTGTAAATCCTGACACACTCCCCAGGGAACCCAGTAATCATTGACAAACCCCCCTGTGACACCCTGTAAATACTAACACACTCCCCGGGAACCCCCTGTAAATACTGACGCACTCCCCGGGATCCCCCTGCAAATACTGACACTCCCTGTGGTCCAGATGTAAATACTGACACAGTCCCTGGGGACCCCCTGTATATACTGACACACTCCCTGTGAACCCCCTGTAAATACTGACACCCCCCCGGGGAGCCCTTGTAAATACTGACACACTCCCCGGGGAACCCCTGTAAATACTGACACACTCCCCGGGGAACCCCTGTAAATACTGACACACTCCACGGGAACCCCCTGTAAATACTGACACACTCCCCGGGGACCCCCTGTAAATACTGACACACTCCCTGGGGACCCCCTGTAAATGCTGACTCACTCCCTGGGGACCCACTGTAAATACTGACACACTCCCCGGGGACACCGTGTAAATACTGACACACTCCCCGGGACCCCCTGTAAATACTGACACACTCCCCGGGGACCCCCTGTAAATACTGACACACTCCCTGGGGACCCCCTGTAAATACTGACACACTCCCTGGGGACCCCCTGTAAATACTGACACACTCCCCGGGGACCCCCTGTAAATACTGACACACTCCCCGGGACTCCCTGTAAATACTGACACACTCCCCGGGACCCCCTGTAAATACTGACACACACCCCGGGACCCCCTGTAAATACTGACACACTCCCCGGGGACCCCCTGTAAATACTGACACAATCCCCCGGGGAACCCCCTGTAAATACTGACACACACCCCCGGGGAACCCCTGTAAATACAGACACACTCCCCGGGGAACGCCTGTAAATACTGACACACTCCCCGGGGACCCCCTGTAAATACTGACACACTCCCCGGGGACCCCCTGTAAAGACTAACACACTCCCCGGGGACCCCCTGGAAAGACTGACACACTCCCCGGGGACCCCCTGTAAATACTGACACACTCCCCGGGAGTCCCCTGTAAATACTGACACGTTCCCCGGTGACCCCCTGTAAATACTGACACACTCCCCGTGGACCCCCTGTAAATACTGACACACTCCCCGGAACCCCCCTGTAAATACTGACACACTCCTCCGGGGAACCCCCTGTAAATACTGACACACTCCCCCGGGGAACCCCTGTAAATACTGACACACTCCCCCGGGGAACCCCTGTAAATACTGACACACTCCCCGGGGAACCCCTGTAAATACTGACACACTCAGGGGTGGGGGGTTAGGGGCAGGCGGGTGGGCGTGATGGTGGGGAAAAAGACTGGAGGGCAGGGAGTGAGGCACAGCGGGCAGGGCAGTGGCACGGTGAAGAAAGGGAGAGCAGGGGTGGGCTGGCAGTGGGCGGGGGAGGTGTTGGCGGGGGGGACGGCGGGGGCGGGGGGGACGGCGGGGCGGGGGGGGGTCGGCGGGGCACGGCGGGGCAGGGGGGGGGACGGCGGGGCAGGGGGGGGGACGGCGGGGCAGGGGGGGGACGGCGGGGCAGGCGGGGGGACGGCGGGGCAGGCGGGGGGACGGCGGGGCAGGGGGGGGGACGGCGGGGCAGGGGGGACGGCGGGGCAGGGGGGACGGCGGGGCAGGGGGGACGGCGGGGCAGGGGGGACGGCGGGGCAGGGGGGACGGCGGGGCAGGGGGGACGGCGGGGCAGGGGGGACGGCGGGGCAGGGGGGACGGCGGGGCAGGGGGGACGGCGGGGCAGGGGGGACGGCGGGGCAGGGGGGACGGCGGGGCAGGGGGGACGGCGGGGCAGGGGGGACGGCGGGGCAGGGGGGACGGCGGGGCAGGGGGGACGGCGGGGCAGGGGGGACGGCGGGGCAGGGGGGACGGCGGGGCAGGGGGGACGGCGGGGCAGGGGGGACGGCGGGGCAGGGGGGACGGCGGGGCAGGGGGGACGGCGGGGCAGGGGGGACGGCGGGGCAGGGGGGACGGCGGGGCAGGGGGGACGGCGGGGCAGGGGGGACGGCGGGGCAGGGGGGACGGCGGGGCAGGGGGGACGGCGGGGCAGGGGGGACGGCGGGGCAGGGGGGACGGCGGGGCAGGGGGGACGGCGGGGCAGGGGGGACGGCGGGGCAGGAGAGGGCGGGGCAGGAGAGGGCGGGGCAGGAGAGGGCGGGGCAGGAGAGGGCGGGGCAGGAGAGGGCGGGGCAGGAGGGGGCGGGGCAGGAGAGGGCGGGGCAGGGTGTAGTTGAGGGAGTGCAGGGGATGGCAGGGCAGGAAGCAAGGGCAGGGCGCGATCAAGGGCGGGGCGAGCCGGGCGGAGGGGCGGGCGAGCCGGGCGGGAGGGGCGGGCGAGCCGGGCGGGAGGGGCGGGCGAGCCGGGCGGGTGGGGCGGGCGAGCCGGGCGGGAGGGGCGGGCGAGCCGGGCGGGAGGGGCGGGCGAGCCGGGCGGGAGGGGCGGGCGAGCCGGGCGGGAGGGGCGGGCGAGCCGGGCGGGCGAGCCGGGCGGGCGAGCCGGGCGGGCGAGCCGGGCGGGCGAGCCGGGCGGAGGGGCGGGCGGAGGGGCGGGCGAGCCGGGCGGAGGGGCGGGCGAGCCGGGCGGAGGGGCGGGCGAGCCGGGCGGAGGGGCGGGCGAGCCGGGCGGAGGGGCGGGCGAGCCGGGCGGAGGGGCGGGCGAGCCGGGCGGAGGGGCGGGCGAGCCGGGCGGAGGGGCGGGCGAGCCGGGCGGAGGGGCGGGCGAGACGGGCGGGCGGAGGGGCGGGCGAGACGGGCGGGCGGAGGGGCGGGCGAGACGGGCGGGCGGAGGGGCGGGCGAGCCGGGCGGAGGGGCGGGCGGAGGGGCGGGCGAGCCGGGCGGAGGGGCGGGCGAGCCGGGCGGAGGGGCGGGCGAGCCGGGCGGAGGGGCGGGCGAGCCGGGCGGAGGGGCGGGCGAGCCGGGCGGAGGGGCGGGCGAGCCGGGCGGAGGGGCGGGCGAGCCGGGCGGAGGGGCGGGCGAGCCGGGCGGAGGGGCGGGCGAGCCGGGCGGAGGGGCGGGCGAGCCGGGCGGAGGGGCGGGCGAGCCGGGCGGAGGGGCGGGCGAGCCGGGCGGAGGGGCGGGCGAGCCGGGCGGAGGGGCGGGCGAGCCGGGCGGAGGGGCGGGCGAGCCGGGCGGAGGGGCGGGCGAGCCGGGCGGAGGGGCGGGCGAGCCGGGCGGAGGGGCGGGCGAGCCGGGCGGAGGGGCGGGCGAGCCGGGCGGAGGGGCGGGCGAGCCGGGCGGAGGGGCGGGCGAGCCGGGCGGAGGGGCGGGCGAGCCGGGCGGAGGGGCGGGCGAGCCGGGCGGAGGGGCGGGCGAGCCGGGCGGAGGGGCGGGCGAGCCGGGCGGAGGGGCGGGCGAGCCGGGCGGAGGGGCGGGCGAGCCGGGCGGAGGGGCGGGCGAGCCGGGCGGGCGAGCCGGGCGGAGGGGCGGGCGAGCCGGGCGGAGGGGCGGGCGAGCCGGGCGGAGGGGCGGGCGAGCCGGGCGGAGGGGCGGGCGAGCCGGGCGGAGGGGCGGGCGAGCCGGGCGGAGGGGCGGGCGAGCCGGGCGGAGGGGCGGGCGAGCCGGGCGGAGGGGCGGGCGAGCCGGGCGGAGGGGCGGGCGAGCCGGGCGGAGGGGCGGGCGAGCCGGGCGGAGGGGCGGGCGAGCCGGGCGGAGGGGCGGGCGAGCCGGGCGGAGGGGCGGGCGAGCCGGGCGGAGGGGCGGGCGAGCCGGGCGGAGGGGCGGGCGAGCCGGGCGGAGGGGCGGGCGAGCCGGGCGGAGGGGCGGGCGAGCCGGGCGGAGGGGCGGGCGAGCCGGGCGGAGGGGCGGGCGAGCCGGGCGGAGGGGCGGGCGAGCCGGGCGGAGGGGCGGGCGAGCCGGGCGGAGGGGCGGGCGAGCCGGGCGGAGGGGCGGGCGAGCCGGGCGGAGGGGCGGGCGAGCCGGGCGGAGGGGCGGGCGAGCCGGGCGTAGGGGCGGGCGAGCCGGGCGGAGGGGCGGGCGAGCCGGGCGGAGGGGCGGGCGAGCCGGGCGGAGGGGCGGGCGAGCCGGGCGGAGGGGCGGGCGAGCCGGGCGGAGGGGCGGGCGAGCCGGGCGGAGGGGCGGGCGAGCCGGGCGGAGGGGCGGGCGAGCCGGGCGGAGGGGCGGGCGAGCCGGGCGGAGGGGCGGGCGAGCCGGGCGGAGGGGCGGGCGAGCCGGGCGGAGGGGCGGGCGAGCCGGGCGGAGGGGCGGGCGAGCCGGGCGGAGGGGCGGGCGAGCCGGGCGGAGGGGCGGGCGAGCCGGGCGGAGGGGCGGGCGAGCCGGGCGGAGGGGCGGGCGAGCCGGGCGGAGGGGCGGGCGAGCCGGGCGGAGGGGCGGGCGAGCCGGGCGGAGGGGCGGGCGAGCCGGGCGGAGGGGCGGGCGAGCCGGGCGGGCGAGCCGGGCGGAGGGGCGGGCGAGCCGGGCGGAGGGGCGGGCGAGCCGGGCGGAGGGGCGGGCGAGCCGGGCGGAGGGGCGGGCGAGCCGGGCGGAGGGGCGGGCGAGCCGGGCGGAGGGGCGGGCGAGCCGGGCGGAGGGGCGGGCGAGCCGGGCGGAGGGGCGGGCGAGCCGGGCGGAGGGGCGGGCGAGCCGGGCGGAGGGGCGGGCGAGCCGGGCGGAGGGGCGGGCGAGCCGGGCGGAGGGGCGGGCGAGCCGGGCGGAGGGGCGGGCGAGCCGGGCGGAGGGGCGGGCGAGCCGGGCGGAGGGGCGGGCGAGCCGGGCGGAGGGGCGGGCGAGCCGGGCGGAGGGGCGGGCGAGCCGGGCGGAGGGGCGGGCGAGCCGGGCGGAGGGGCGGGCGAGCCGGGCGGAGGGGCGGGCGAGCCGGGCGGAGGGGCGGGCGAGCCGGGCGGAGGGGCGGGCGAGCCGGGCGGAGGGGCGGGCGAGCCGGGCGTAGGGGCGGGCGAGCCGGGCGGAGGGGCGGGCGAGCCGGGCGGAGGGGCGGGCGAGCCGGGCGGAGGGGCGGGCGAGCCGGGCGGAGGGGCGGGCGAGCCGGGCGGAGGGGCGGGCGAGCCGGGCGGAGGGGCGGGCGAGCCGGGCGGAGGGGCGGGCGAGCCGGGCGGAGAGGCGGGCGAGCCGGGCGGAGGGGCGGGCGCGCCGGGCGGGCGAGCCGGGCGGAGGGGCGGGCGAGCCGGGCGGAGGGGCGGGCGAGCCGGGCGGAGGGGCGGGCGAGCCGGGCGGAGGGGCGGGCGAGCCGGGCGGAGGGGCGGGCGAGCCGGGCGGAGGGGCGGGCGAGCCGGGCGGAGGGGCGGGCGAGCCGGGCGGAGGGGCGGGCGAGCCGGGTGGACGAGCCAGGCGGAGGGGCGGGCGAGCCGGGCGGAGGGGCGGGCGAGCCGGGCGGAGGGGCGGGCGAGCCGGGCGGAGGGGCGGGCGAGCCGGGCGGAGGGGCGGGCGAGCCGGGCGGAGGGGCGGGCGAGCCGGGCGGAGGGGCGGGCGAGCCGGGCGGAGGGGCGGGCGAGCCGGGCGGAGGGGCGGGCGAAGGGGGCGGGCGAGCCAGGCGGAGGGGCGGGCGAGCCAGGCGGAGGGGCGGGCGAGCCAGGCGGAGGGGCGGGCGAGCCAGGCGGAGGGGCGGGCGAGCCAGGCGGAGGGGCGGGCGAGCCAGGCGGAGGGGCGGGCGAGCCAGGCGGAGGGGCGGGCGAGCCAGGCGGAGGGGCGGGCGAGCCAGGCGGAGGGGCGGGCGAGCCAGGCGGAGGGGCGGGCGAGCCAGGCGGAGGGGCGGGCGAGCCAGGCGGAGGGGCGGGCGAGCCGGGCGGGCGAGCCGGGCGGAGGGGGCGGGCGAGCCGGGCGGGCGAAGGGGCGGGCGAGCCAGGCGGAGGGGCGGGCAAGCCAGGCGGAGGGGCGGGCAAGCCAGGCGGGCGAAGGGGCGGGCGAGCCAGGCGGAGGGGCGGGCGAGCCCGGCGGAGGGGTGTGTGAGCGCACCCCGCACACACCTCATTTCCCTCAACATGCTCACTACAGGAGTGCAAACTCATGCTCTCGGACCTCTGTGCTTCAAGATGGACCCCGGTTAAAAATATTTCTCTGGATCCACTCAGCCCTCTCACTCCAAGACCCCTTCTCTCACATCAATCCTCGATTGTGTGTGCCTTCTCCTTGCCTCCCTCACAGTCCTGTTACCCAGTGCACTGACTGCTCCAGTGAGATTTCCTCTTTTTAATGCCAGTGAACTCGACCCTGAGGCAGGAACCTGTCCGATGTGGGAGTGTAGCGATGCTGTGCTGACTTGCTGAAACCCTCAGTGAGTCCGTGTCTCCTGGATACACAGTTAGAAAGGAGGAAAAAAAACTCACTTACCTTTTTTTCGGATTTCTTCTCCCTCCGCTGCACATGCTTCACCTTCACGGCACGCTTCCGCAGTGGGGGGTCGATGAAGAGCGAATCCTCAAATTCACTGAGCCACGGCTGTCAGAGAACGAGACAGGGTATTACAGTCAACCACACGTCACTATCACCCCCACCTCCCGACCCTGACCCGCATCGATACCCCCGACCCTGACCCACATCCACACCCCCGACCCTGACCCACATCGATACCCCCGACCCTGACCCACATCCACAACCCCGACCCACATCCCCGACCCTGACCCACATCGATACCCCCGACCCTGACCCACATCCACAACCCCGATCCAGACCCACATCGATACCCCCGACCCTGACCCACATCCACAACCCCGACCCACATCCACACTCCCGACCCTGACCCACATCGATACCCCCGACCCTGACCCACATCCACACCCCCGACCCTGACCCACATCGATACCCCCGACCCTGACCCACATCCACACCCCCGACCCTGACCCACATCCACAACCCCGACCCACATCCACACCCCCGACCCTGACCCGCATCGATACCCCCGACCCTGACCCGCATCCACACCCCCGACCCTGACCCACATCCACACACCCGACCCGGACCCACATCGATACCCCCGACCCTGACCCACATCCACAACCCCGACCATGACCCACATCGATACCCCAACCCTGACCCGCATCGATACCCCGACCCTGACCCGCATCGATACCCCGACCCTGACCCACATCTACACCCCCGACCCTGACCCACATCGAAACCCCGGACCCTGACCCACATCTACACCCCCGACCCTGACCCACGTCGATACCCCCGATCCTGATCCGCATCGACACCCCCGACCCTGACCCGCATCGACACCCCCGACCCTGACCCGCATCGATACCCCCGACCCTGACCCGCATCGATACCCCCGACCCTGACCCGCATCGATACCCCCGACCCTGACCCACATCGATACCCCCGACCCTGACCCACATCGATACCCCCGACCCTGACCCACATCGATAGCCCCGACCCTGACCCACATCGATAGCCCCGACCCTGACCCACATCGATAGCCCCGACCCTGACCCACATCGATAGCCCCGACCCACATCCACACCCCCGACCCACATCCACACACCCGACCCTGACCCACATCGATAACCCCGACCCTGACCCACATCCACAACCCCGACCCACATCCACACCCCCGGCCCTGACCCACATCGATACCCCTGACCCACATCGATATTCCGACCCTGACCCACATCCACAACCCCGACCCACATCCACACCCCCGACCCTGACCCACATCGATACCCCCTGACCCTGACCCGCATCGATACTCCCGACCCTGACCCACATCGAAACCCCCGACCCTGACCCGCATCCACACCCCCGACCCACATCCACACACCCGACCCTGACCCACATCGACCACCGACCCACATCGATACCCCTGACCCTGACCCACATCCTCACCCCCGAATCTGATCCACATCCACACCCCCGACCCTGACCCGCATCGATACCCCCGAACCTGACCCGCATCCACACCCCCGACCATGACCCACATCCACACTCCCGACCCTGACCCACATCGATACCCCCGACCCTGACCCACATCGATACCCCCGACCCTGACCCACATCGATACCCCCGACCCTGACCCACATCGATACCCCCGACCCTGACCCACATCGATACCCCCGACCCTGACCCACATCGATAACCCCGACCCTGACCCACATCCACAACCCCGACCCTGACCCACATCCACAACCCCGACCCACATCCACACCCCCGGCCCTGACCCACATCGATACCCCTGACCCTGACCCACATCGATACCCCGACCCTCACCCACCTCCACCCCCGACCCTGACTCACATCGATACACCCGACCCTGACCCACATCGATAACCCCGACCCTGACCCACATCGATACCCCGACACTGATCCACATCCACACCCCCGACCCTGATCCACATCCACACCCCCGACCCTGACCCGCATCGATACCCCCGACCCTGACCCACATCGATACCCCCGACCCTGACCCGCATCCACACCCCCGACCATGACCCACATCCACACCCCCGACCCACATCCACACACCCGACCCTGACCCACATCGACCCCCGACCCACATCGATACCCCTGACCCACATCCATACCCCCGACCCTGATCCACATCCACACCCCCGACCCTGACCCGCATCGATACCCCCGACCCGCATCCACACCCCCGACCATGACCCACATCCACACCCCCGACCCTGACCCACATCGATACCCCCGACCCTGGCCCACATCGATACCCCCGACCCTGGCCCACATCGGTACCCCCGACCCTGACCCACATCGATACCCCCGACCCCTGACCCACATCGATACCCCCGACCCACATCCACACCCCCGACCCACATCGATACCACCGACCCTGACCCACATCGATACCCCCGACCCTGACCCACAACCCCGACCCACATCCACACCCCCGACCCACATCGATACCCCTGACCCACATCGCTACCCCCGACCCTGACCCACATCGATACCCCCGACCCTGACCCACATCGATACCCCCGACCCTGACCCACATCGCTACCCCCGACCCTGACCCACATCGCTACCCCCGACCCTGACCCACATCGATACCTCCGACCCTGACCCACATCGATACCCCCGACCCTGACCCACATCCACACCCCCGACCCTGACACACATCGATACCCCCGACGCTGACCCACATCGATACCCCCGACCCTGACCCGCATCGATATCCCGACCCTGACCCGCATCCACACCCCCGACCCACATCCACACCCCCGACCCACATCCACACCCCCGACCCACATCGATACCCCCGACCCTCACCCACATCCACCCCCGACCCTGACTCACATCGATACCCCCGACCCTGACCCACATCGATAACCCCGACCCTGACCCACATCGATACCCCGACAGTGATCCACATCCACACCCCCGACCCTGACCCACATCGATACCCCCGACCCTGACCCGCATCGATACCCCCGACCCTGACCCGCATCCACACCCCCGACCATGACCCACATCCACACCCCCGACCCACATCCACACACCCGACCCTGACCCACATCGACCCCCGACCCACATCGACCCCCGACCCACATCGATACCCCTGACCCTGACCCACATCCATACCCCCGACCCTGATCCACATCCACACCCCCGACCCTGACCCGCATCGATACCCCCGACCCTGACCCGCATCCACACCCACGACCATGACCCGCATCCACACCCCCGACCCTGGCCCACATCGATACCCCCGACCCTGGCCCACTTCGATACCACCGACCCTGACCCACATCGATACCCCCGACCCTGACCCGCATCCACACCCCCGACCCTGACCCGCATCCACACCCCTGACCCTGACCCGCATCGACACCCCCGACCCTGACCCGCATCGACACCCCCGACCCTGACCCGCATCGACACCCCCTACCCTGACCCACATCGATACCCCCGACCCTGACCCACAACGATACCCCCGACCCTGACCCACATCGATACCCCCGACCCTGACCCACATCGATACCCCCGACCCTGACCCACATCGATACCCCCGACCCTGACCCACATCGATACCCCCGACCCTGACCCGCAACCACCCCGACCGTGACCCACATCGATAACCCTGACCCTGACCCACATCGATACCCCCGACCCTGACCCACATCGATACCCCCGACCCTGACCCACATCGATACCCCCGACCCTGACCCACATCGATACCCCCGACCCTGACCCACATCGATAGCCCCGACCCTGACCCAAATCGATAGCCCCGACCCTGACCCACATCGATAGCCCCGACCCACATCGATACCCCGACCCACATCGATACCCCTGACCCTGACCCACATCCACCCCCGACCCACATCCACACCCGACCCACATCGATACCCCCGACCCTGACCCACATCGATACCCCCGACCCCAACCCACATCCGCACCCCCGACCCTGACCCACATCCACACCCCCGACCCTGACCCGCATCGACACCCCCGACCCTGACCCGCATTGACACCCTCGACCCTGACCCACATCGATACCCCCGACCCTGACCCACATTGATACCCCGACCCTGACCCACATCGATACCCCCGACCCTGACCCGCATCCCCGACCCGCATCCACCCCGACCGTGACCCACATCGATACTCCCGACCATGACCCACATCGATAGCCCCGACCCTGACCCACATCGATACCCCCGACCCTGACCCACGTCCACACCCCCGACCCTGACCCACATCCACACCCCAGACCCACATCCACACACCCGACCCTGACCCACATCGACCCACGACCCACATCGATACCCCCGACCCTGACCCACATCCACACCCCCGACCCTGACCCACATCCACACCCCCGACCCACATCGATACCCCTGACCCTGACCCACATCCACACCCCTGAACGTGATCCACATCCACACCCCCGACCCTGACCCGCATCGATACCCCCGAACCTGACCCGCATCCACACCCCCGACCATGACCCACATCCGCACCCCCAACCCTGACACACATCGATACCCCCGACCCTGACCCACATCGATACCCCCGACCCTGACCCACATCAATACCCCCGACCCTGACCCACATCGATACCCCCGACCCTGACCCACATCGATACCCCCGACCCTGACCCACATCGATACCCCCGACCCTGACCCACATCGATAACCCCGACCCTGACCCACATCGATAACCCCGACCCTGACCCACATCCACAACCCCGACCCACATCCACACCCCCGGCCCTGACCCACATCGATACCCCTGACCCTGACCCACATCGATACCCCGACCCTCACCCACATCCACCCCCGACCCTGACTCACATCGATACCCCCGACGCTGACCCACATTGATAACCCCGACCCTGACCCACATCGATACCCCGACACTGATCCACATCCACACCCCCGACCCTGATCCACATCCACACCCCCGACCCTGACCCGCATCGATACCCCCGACCCTGACCCGCATCGATACCCCCGACCCTGACCCACATCGATACCCCCGACCCTGACCCGCATCTACACCCCCGACCATTACCCACATCCACACCCCCGACCCACATCCACACACCCGACCCTGACCCACATCGACCCCGACCCACATCGATACCCCTGACCCTGACCCACATCCATACCCCCGACCCTGATCCGCATCCACACCCCCGACCCTGACCCGCATCGATACCACCGACCCTGACCCGCATCCACACCCCCGACCATGACCCACATCCACACCCCCGACCCACATCGATACCCCCGACCCTGGCCCACATCGATACCCCCGACCCTGGCCCACATCGATACCCCCGACCCTGACCCACATCGATGCCCCCGACCCACATTCACACCCCCGACCCACATCGATACCACCGACCCTGACCCACATCGATACCCCCGACCCTGACCCACATCCACACCCCCGACCCACATCCACACCCCCGACCCACATCGATACCCCTGACCCTGACCCACATCGATGCCCCCGACCCTGACCCCCATCCACACCCCGACCCTGCCCCACATCGACACCCCCGACCCTGACCCACATCCACACCCCCGACCCTGACCCACATCCACACCCCCGACCCTGACCCACATCCACACCCCCGACCCTGACCCACATCGCTACCCCCGACCCTGACCCACATCGATACCCCCGACCCTGACCCACATCCACACCCCCGACCCTGACCCACATCGATATCCCCGACCCTGACCCACATCGATACCCCCGACCCTGACCCGCATCGATAACCCGACCCTGACCCGCATCCACACCCCCGACCCACATCCACACCCCCGACCCTGACCCACATCGATACCCCGACCCGAATCGATAACCCGACCCTGACCCGAATCGATACCCCCGACCCGAATCGATAACCCGACCCGAATCGATAACCCGACCCTGACCCACATCGATACCCCCGACCCTGACGCGCATCGATACCCCCGACCCTGACCCACATCCACACCCCCGACCCTGACCCACATCGATACCCCGACCCGAATCGATAACCCGACCCTGACCCACATCGATACCCCCGACCCGAATCGATAACCCGACCCTGACCCACATCGATACCCCCGACCCTAATCGATAACCCGACCCTGACCCACATCGATACCCCCGACCCTCTGACAGTTAATCGCCCTCATTCCCAACCCTCTCTCCTCTCCCCCACGTTCCCCTCATCCACACCTTCTGCCCGACTCTTTCCCCCACATTCCTGCCCTCTCTCCTCTCCCCCACCTTCCCCTCATCCACACCCTCTCCCCTACTCTTTCCCCCACATCCCTGCCCTCTCTCCTCCCCTTTCCCATCTTCGTCCTCTCCCCTAACCTTTCCCCTCATCGCCACCTGGTCTCTTTGACTGAGCACTCCACTTCATTCACCTCAACCCACCTTGCGACCTCCTCCCTCATCACCCAATCACTTCCTTTTTCCAGCATCCCTCTTTCAACTCTCCAACATTTTCTACAGCTAATAGATTCCCCCCCGGTGCTGTCTCCGCGGCGACGCCTCAATCAACCAAGGGTCAGCGTGAAAAACCCTCTTGTGTAAAATGACGACGAGCCTCTGAAATTTGGCATTCTCTGGTTTGTCCCGACGAGCGCAAGCGGTTTCACACCACCGAACGACGCTTGGATATCCAAATAACGGCCGTTTTTTTCCAGCCACATTCGCCGGCAGGGTCTTCTGGTCCTGCCATCGGAAAACCCCCGCCTCTGGGTTTTTTTTGGGGGGGGGGGGGGGGGAAGAGTTGGTGCACGGAGCAGGACCAAAGCTCCCCACTGTCAGCCAATGGCAGGCCACAGCTGCAAAACACACCACTGGGGTGTAAAAGGCCGCCAGGATGGTGCTCTGAAAGTGTGGAGCGTGACAGTCCGCGGGGCCTCGCAAGGACCACATACTGTCCAGTTTTGATCGCTGCACACAAGGACGTAGCTGCCTGAGGGTTGTTGAAGCAAAGTCTTGCTAGATTCCTGGGAAGAGAGGCTGATATTCCCTTGAGCTTAGAGATGAACACGTCAAACAATATATCCCCTCCCCCCCTCTCCCGGAGACTAGAGACATGGAGTCCCAGTCTCAGAATAAGAGAGGGATGGGGGTGGCCATTTTCATTTGGCCGGGGCTGTTTAGCACATTGGGCTAAATTGCTGGCTTTGAAAGCAGACCAAGGCGGGCCAGCAGCACGGTTCGATTCCCGTAACAGCCTCCCCGAACAGGCGGCGGAATGTGGTGACTAGGGGCTTTTCACAGTAACTTCATTTGAAGCCTACTTGTGACAATAAGCGACTTTCATTTTCATTTCATTTCACCCACACTTGGGAAGAGACCCTACCCAGGCCGCCGACCCCATCCCCATAACCCAAGCTAACCTTTTGGACACTAGTTAGCGCCAAATTAGCATTACCAATCCACCTGACCTATACATCTTGGGGCTGTGGGAGGAAACCGGAGCACCCGGAGGAAACCCACGCAGACAGGGGGAGAAAGTGCAGACTCCAGAGTCACCCGAGACCGGAATTGAACCCGGATTCCTGGAGCTGCGAGGCAGCAGTGCTAAAACACTGGTGCCGCCCTATGCACT